>NC_091670.1:35743916-36044500 GCF_042453785.1 Malus domestica | reverse complement strand
ACATAAAGCAAAGCATATATGTGAATGTTATCAGAATATAGGTAAACCAATATAAGAGGTAGATTTTCAGTGTGAGAATTGAGAAAAGAAAACTTGCCCTTGTAAATTATAATACCACCAGCAACAATTAGTTTATCTTCATATCACAAATCGAAAATTTCAGTACAAGCAGAGCAATTTTAATTGTAAATGTTCCATATGTAATATACTTTAAATTAAGACAAACAAACAAACAAAAATTACATATTATTCATCACCAAAAGGAATAAAAATAAAAGATTCTGAACGCCTATCATATGAAATTGCCTGTAACATGTTCTGATGAGTTGCTGTTACTTTCGTCATCAATCCCCACGCATGCATCTCCGTCGAATGCTATAAGGCCATCATACATTTCCGTAGCACCACTTGAATAATTAGCCAGGTATTCGAAAACCTTGGAGAATCCTTCCTGAAATCCACTCTCAGCGAAATGACGCGTTTTCAACTTTTCTGCCTTTAGCTTCTTTTCCACTTGCCTCTTCTCCTCAATCAACTGCTCCTTCTTCCCTTCATCTACCTTCTTTTTCAAATGCTCCTTCTTTGAGTTTTCATGTATTTTTCTGGAAAGTTTGTCAACCGTTTTCTGTAGCTTATGCTCCTCGCCTTGTTGAATCATCAGCTCTCGGACATCATTCCCAAACTCTGTCATGGCAGACGTCACATCTTTATATGGAAGTTTATTCAAACAAACTAACCAATGATGATATAGCGAAGGCTTGTCGTTGTTAGCAGCAGCAAACTTGAATAGCCCGTCATTAAGAGATTCAACATAGGCCTTCAATGAAGAGACATATGATGTAAAGCAAGCACACCATTTTGGAATTTCTGCTTCAAGCTTAGAGTAGGTAGTAAGCTGGTGTGAGTCACTGCAGAACACTCCGTCGGGCACTTTTACTGTCTTCATGATTCTGGTTTGGGCATCATGATATTCCGACACGATTCTCATATTTCTCATTAGGCAGTGAAACAAGGCAACAAGTTGTGGCTTCATCTCTTTATCTGTTAGCCTATGAATTTCAGAGTACTGTACTTCTTCTTCTTTTTCAAAAACCTTGATTCTGGCCTCCAACTTCGCAATTCCAGCTCCTGTACTATCCCTAGTACCCTTGAGCACACCTTCTCTTTTCTTTTCCTTTTGCAATTCCTTCAATTCTTTCCTGGATTCCTCTGTAGCCATCATCGTTTTATGAAGTATTTTAACTTGCTCATGCAGTTCCCTCAGCGTGAACGAATGGCCCATGAATGTCTTTGCTCCATTGCCTTCAGAAATACCACTGTTGAAATAATATTTTGAAGAAGCTCTGGAGCTTGATTTGTGGACGCTTTTGGAGGAACATCTATATGAGGTGGAGCGTTTTAGTGGAAGTGAACGCATAAGCTTGTTTGGGTGGTTTCGTGTCGTCAATGAACGCTCGAGCTTGTTTGATTTTTCTTCAATTTCCTCCACAGAAGATTGTATTTGATCCATATTGGCATCAAGCATCTTAGAAACCTCCAAACCAGATTCATAGGCTTTAATGAAATATTCCTCAACATCTTTCAATGCTTCCACCAATTCCCTCCCTTGACCCACATCATAATCACTCAAATTTCCCTCTCTTTTTTCACTACTCTCATCACCAGAACGCCTTTGAGTCTCAACATTGCCTTCTTCTTCTTTGAGATGTCGGGTTTCTTCTCCTACTTTCTCTCTATTTACCTTTGCAGAGCTCATCGAACTTATGGAATCCGAAGACGAGCAATCTTTGGTTTGAGAATGGACGTTTGCAATCCTTAGAGCGATTGCTACTTCATAAAGCGATCGGTTATACTTGCATAATGCATCCACAAACAGAGACCTTCTCTTTATGGCCAATTCCAGCGCGTCTTTTCTCTGTCCACAAAGCCATAGCGGATCGTTTTGTTCGCTAACACCCGTTACCTTGGATGTGGAGGCAGTACCACCCATGTCTCCAAAATCTAACGCCAAAAATCTGTGTGGGAGGCTTGCAACAAGGTTTGTACGGGTTAGAGCTCTCAAAAGTATAATTGTTTTCTTCTGTTTTTTGTGATTCGTTCATGGGGAGGGCATATATTATATACTGGTACACAAGTCCCTGTTTGAATGGGTAATGTAAACTTACTCGTTTGTATTAATCCCATGAGTACGAGGAATATTGGTTTAGGCAGGCCGCAGGTCCCTCTTGTGTTAGCCGTTTCGTCCATGTTCGAACCTTCCTCTCCTTGTAAGCATAGGAGAGGTTCGAACTTTCCTCTCTTTGGAATACCGAGGAATATTGGTTTAGGCAGGCCGCAGGTCCCTCTTGTTATTAGCCGTTTCGTCCCTGTTCGGACCTTCCTGATCTCCCTGTAAGCATAGGAGAGATTTGAATCTTCCTCTCCTTGGAATAGTGGTCTGGGGGTCGAAGCAGGAAACCTCTTTCCATGTTCAAAGTGGATATTTTGTTTCCTTTTTCCCAGTGATTGAGCATTGGAATTGAGGATGGATGCTTGGGAGTCTGATAAGAATGTAACAAAGAAGATAGTTATGCAACGGAGCTGCGAATGCGATGGCATCATCACTATGTGGCATCGTAAGTGTACGAAGACCTATTTTCGAGTACCGAATTCTTCATGGAGTATGTACGATCATCACACAATCATGTCCGAAAATTCAAAAGGAAAGCTGGGACTCCAATTGCACGACCCCGATGCTGGAGGCAGCCATACGGGTTTTGTATAAGTCTTCTCCGAGTCAATTATTCCTAGTGTTGGTGAGTTGTACGATTTATCTTGATTTATAGTTGTTTTTTTTCTTTCTAAGTTTGGTTTATGTTCTGATACTGTTGTTTATTTTGGTTTAGTAATTTGTTTTATATCTTTGGTGTAGGTTTCTTAATTACTATCTTCTGTGGTTTGGAGTTAACCTTGAACATATTGTTACTAAAGTGTCGCGGTTATGGAAATGATGGAGGTGGTGAACGCCATATATATACAGAAGTTGGTCTATGTTGAAGTTGGTTTTCTTCAAGAAGGTTTTTACCAAGGCCCACATCATTCGAGCACACATTTTAGCTTCGTGTCCTTGTTTTTGGCAGAATTCTGTACTTTATAGTTAATTACATTGGAATTTGTTAGACTTTTTTATTTTATGCTCCGTGATGTTAATTAGGCATGCGTGTCTTTTAATTAAAACGCAATTTTAGTTCCTGATCTTCACGTTTGAATTTTGATAGATTTGTTACCCTATTACTATCTTATGGTGTTTAATAAAACATCTAATTCAAAAAATAAATCACATCTTAGTATACAACCCAATGTAGTTTTGTGCATATTCACATGATCAATGTGTACTGGGCCTAGCTGGTAGAATTATTTCTTTGTCAGGGCCTCCGTGTAGGTTTGGTGTGAAACCCACCCCTAATTTTAAATTGTAATTTCACTTTATCCCTAACAGTTTTTGAAATGTACAATTTGGTCCCCTTATCCTTAGCCAATTCGAACTTCCCCTTTTAGTTTTCCTTTCTCTCTCCGTTTACCACGTGGCACCACCCTAACTCATTCCCTATCTCTCTCTCTTTCCCCGAGTCTCTCGGCTCACTCACTTTTCTCTCTCTCACACCTTTCTTACCCTCCCTCGGATCTCCCTCTTCAGCGACACACATACACACCCACCCTCACACTCACGACACCACCATCACCTCTGGAACCTCATCCTTTCTCTCCCCTATCTCTGCAAAGCTCTGGGACACCTAGAGGAAACCCAAATCTCTCCGGTGAGCCCGTGCCTCTCAAGTAGGATTCCGACCAACTCCGACCACCCCACGACGTGAAATAGGTATGAAACTCTTCCCCTTGTCTCACTTGTCATTTTGGTTCCTAGATCGGAGTCTAGGGTGATGTTTTGCCGTTGATCGGAGCACAGAAGGCTCCGACCTCCTTCCTCGGTGAGAAACCAACCTAGGCTTTCAGGCCTTCCTTTGGGCTGGGCTTCCAAGCCCAAGGCCAGTGAAATCCCAAAACCTAAACCCCTTTGATTATAGGCTCTTCGGGCCGTGACCAACCTTGGGCCCTTGGCCTGCAAAACCCTCAACGCAAACCCTTTTTATTTTTAGTTAGTCAAAACCCCAAAACCCTTTTAGTTTGGGACGGGCCTTCAAGCCTAGAGGCATAATACCTTTAAGCCCAAAGACCCAAGAGCCCAAGCCCAAGAACCCAAAGCCCAACCCGGTCTAACCCTAACCGGTTGACCTGTTGGCCTTATTTAACCAAACTCGGTTTGACCGACCCGTTGACCGTCAGCGTTGACTTTGATCGTTGATCGTCCGAGACCCCTTCTAGGCTAATTTTGACGTCCTTGATCCGTTTATGATGTCCGTTTCCAAAATTCAATTGTTTTAATAGAGTTTTTTTAATTGGTACCTTTATATGCTTAGGTGCAATTATTTGTGGTGTTTCGACTTCGCTAGTTTGCATGGCTCTTCGGCGGTGAAGTATCTATGAGTAGACCCCTTCTAAAATGCATGTTTAAATAGTAGAAATCCATACATGAAAAACATGATTTAATGAGCACGCTTTATGAAACGTTTGATTTAGTACATTGGATTTGCCTTATATGATTATCATGCTTACTTAGAATATTTTGGAATACGATATTTTCTATCGAACCCATGTTCTTTGTAGGATATCTAATGAATGACGATATACTATTTAGAACATGTTTTTACACACTTCTTTATAGTACAGATGATGGATGACTTTATACTATGAAGATGTTTTTGAGATATATGTACCTATGTTTGGAAAGCTTATATTCAATGTTTTTGTGCATATCTAGTGGTCACTATTATGCCTACAGGCGATGATACTTATATTGGCTTCAGCCGGGTGTAGGTTGGTGGCTTCGGTCGGAAAATACTTATATTGGCTCCGGCCGAGCGTAGGTTGGTGGCTTCGGCCATATGATACTGATACTGATATTGATACTGATACCACTAGCTAGCACACTATATACGAGATATGTTTTATGAAGGTTTTATGGTATGCTAAGGTTTTCGGAAAACCTACTACATATTATACTATTGAATTTCCATAAAAGTTTGGGGGTTAGTATGTTGATAACTGTTTTTATTATATATATCAACTTGGTACACTCATGTCTGTTTTCCGTCCCTTTAGGATCTAGATTCGAGGCGTACAATTCCAGCATCAAGACACTTCCGCATCGGCATCTTTGTGTCCTCTCTGTGTAGGACCCATCCTTTCATTCATTCAATTTTATATTATTTCTTTTTAGTGTTTTAAATTAGTTGTATACTCTGGACACGTTCCTCTTTCATATATTAATTATATTTAAATTTAGGGGTGTGATATCCACACACTCCAATTTACTTCTCACATACCTTTTTAATTTTCGACCGTCGGATCGGATGAATTGAAGAAGATCAACGGATAGAAATTATCAAAGGGTGTGTGAGAAGTAAAATGGGTTGTGTGGATAGCACACCCCTGAATTTATAAGTCATATTTATTCTTGTTCTCATGTTTTCAATAAATGACTTTCGTCACCCTCGGGTGTCGGTCAGCACGTACCTACCCTAGTGTTCGAGAACATCAGGATCGGAGCGTGTCATTTGGGCACCGACAGTAACCATCAATATATGCTGCAGCATTGCAGCCCCAACGGCCAAGAACTTGTTTTTGGAATCGGATATGGTGAAAGGATTGGGCAGGGAGAGTCTACTTTCCTTCCAATTTTTGTTACCACATTTACGGGCTATAGGTTGCAAAATGTGCAACTCACCATCAAGAGATATGTTAGTAACCCTCACTAGACTGTCTTTAGCCCTGATCAGAGGTATTGGCCCTATTGAGGGTTCGTGGACATTAACATTAATGTCGGCAGGAGTAGTAGAAGTACAATTGATAAAGAATTCTGGTCCGCGGTAACAACCTTCAGCCATGCCAAATGGATAGGGAATTGTGACATTACCGCAGTGGTCGGAGCAGCCAGGCAGGGCTTGAGGAGGCAGGAGGAATTGACGATGATCTCCTCCTGATGTTGTTGTTGATGTAGTTGATAATACAAACACCAGTTCCAGTACTAGCAATGAGATTAGACTCAGATTTAGCATTCCATATTGTAAGAGTTGAAAGGATTGAAAGCAAACCCCTTCCATATCTTGTATGGTACTTTTGTTTTGGCTGTGGGAGTAGAATTGGAAGTTGAGTTTTAAAACCTAGGGAGCTGTTGGGGAAGGAAGACTGACAAAAGAAAAAAAATTAGGGCAAAAAAATGAAGAAAATGCGGTGAGAATGAAAGGGACTTTATGTCAGCCCCTAATTTATCTCCTATTTGACGGAAGAGTAACTCTTTCTTCATCTGGTTCTAAGACTGACCAGATAAATCACAGATCTTTTATGCATGTATGGCAACTTTAATCATCTTAATTAGTAATTTAAGAAAAAGATCTTTACCATTTGAAGACCTTGAAATCTCAATCAAATTGCAATTCCATTGGCATGGGCTTTCCTTGAAGATCTTAATTTAACCAATAAACACATGGTTTATTTTTCCTTCTCAATTTAGCCCAATTATTCCTTTATTTCAAACCACGTAACATTAGAGAGTAGGCATATAATTGAGTTAGGCTAATTGGTCATGGCAGTACCCGCTTCCTTGCAACCAAATTCAATCTCCCTCCTTGTAAGTTAGAGACTATTTTGAAATTTGAATAAAATAAAAGTATCATACAAGGTAAATTCACCTAATTTTTAATTCACCAAGGTAAATTGGGCTATTCTCACATTGTGAATTGGTTTTATGGTAAAATCTCAGCTTTGTTTATGGTACCAGAGCATGTTGTCTCATGTGTGAAGCCCAACGGCCACACAGGCTTTACATCACCCAATTTGTCTAGTCCGCTTGTTAAGCTAGAAAATTTATCACATTGAGGGGGCGTGTTAAGAGCATAAATCTCACATCGGGGAAGAAGGGACCTTGCATGTGTTTATAAGTAATTGAACTATTCTCCACATTGCCAATTAATTTTGTGATAGAACCTCAATTTTCTTCAATCAGTATCTTGCATGTTTCTCTTCTTGATCACGGTACAAAATAATTTAATAGCGGGGAAGAATTTAAAATATTTAGAATACGGGAATGGAGGTAATTGACAACACCTTTATCAACATAATACCTTCACAAGAATGTCATTGACAATGCTAGGACTGGGCCCAAAAACAGAACCGGCAAGTATCACCACACCAGGATTTTGGCTGCTGAGAGCTGCAATAGCCACAGCATTACCAGAACCTACATTTCTCTGATAGTGCACAAGTCCAATTCGAAAAACAAACACATCACCCTTCTGCAACACTGGGAGCAAAAAATTACTCATATAAGGAGTGGAGCTACAATCAAGCAATATAATGCCAACCCTTCCGGATGGGTAAAATACCCGCGGTTACCCGCTCATTTAAACTTCACGGTTACGGTTATGGGTAACCATTTATAAAAATAAACGGTTATGGGTATAACCGTTTACCCGTGAAATTTAAATGGGTGGTTATGGGTATTAACCGCGGTTATAAACGGGTAACCGTTTACCTATTTATTTTATATATGTAATGTTGAATATTTTAAAAATTATTTATTTATATATATGCAGCTGTTTAACAGGGGATGGGAAGTTGTGTTATTAACCCAACGATCACATCTCTTCAATTTGAATGTTGCATCTTTTGATTGTTGCCGAAAAGACATGATTCATGGTCAACAAGTGTAATCCTTCTCCTAACCATGTTCTCTATCGGACAAAACTTAGATCAATGCTATTGACTATAGTGCATGGTTTATATAGCTAATTATAATATAATGTAGCTCATTATATGTATTATGTTAATACTTTACATTATGGGTTAAATAACTCAATAATACTATCTTCTAAACAGTTTTTGTAACCCAAGAATACTTAGCAAATATTATATTACCTTCATTGGTAACAGTTAAAAATATCGTCCGTAAACTATTATTTCAATTATTGGAATGGTATAAGGACTTAAAAAATTAAAATACGGAAATGTATGATGAATGTACCTATAACGGTGTTTAATTGTCCAAAAAAAAATTATGACAATTTTTTTTTTTAATTTTCAAGTTGTTAAAAAACATCTAGACGGGTGAAAAATGGATAATGGTAAAAAATAAAAGATAAACGGGTTAAAAAGGGTAAATGGGTAAATGGGTATTAAACGGTTACAGTTAAATGGGTATGCGGTTATGGGTATGGTTAACCGTTTATAAACGGGTATGGGTATGGGTATAACCGTTTAGGCAATTACCCAACGGGTAAATGGTTATGCCGGTATGAGCATAAACGGTTATGGGTAAATAACCGCGGTTATCCACCCGCTCTAGCCATTGCCCATCCCTGGTCAACCCCATGGAACATGTAAAAATAGAAGGAAAGTGGGACTTGAAGCCCAAAACTTGAATGCCAAGGCCTAGAATCCCACCCTAACGGGGGGAAAGAAGAGCTATCGTTCTATATTTTACAAGCGTCTTGAACAAATACTGACTTGATGGTCAAAGTGTTTTCTTGCAAGAGCGCTCCCATTGAATATCCCACCGTAACGGGGAAAGAAGAGGGAGGTATGAGATCGTTCTATATTTTACAAGCGTCTTGAACCAATACTGACTTGACAGTCAGAGTGTTTTCTTGCAGGTCCCCCCTACACGCTCTCATTGAAGACAAGCGAAGATGGTATTTAAAGCTTCTGAATGTATCCAAAATTACTTGTTCGTGGAGAATTGGAATACCTGAAACTTTCCGTTCCAATAGTCATTGAGTTGACTTATATTATTGTTCTTATTTTTCCTTTTGGAGAATAGCAAATCGAAGCAATGCAGAGTTGAATCCCAAGCGTAGCAGGCTGGCAGCTAGTGTTATTGGGGACTTGATGTTGATACAGAAATGAACAATGAACGAAGGAAAGGGTAAAAAAAGAAGAATACAACATAGAAAAGGCCTAAAATAGCAGTAAAAAGTTCAACACTACAAGACCAGGCCACAAAATGTAAGGAAACTAATCAAACAAAACAACATATCAACTTGGAGTACAACGCTAATTGGGCATGAATAAATTATCATGTAACAAGTCAAGCAAATTAAACTAAATAATTTATCTGGTTACATATACGTCATAACATTATAGTTGGTTCTGTTGGAAATTCAAATAAAACCAGGTTGTAAATGGTTGCTGCTAGCTGTTAGTTGCTTTACAGGTTATATTCACATTTCCAGTAACTACAAACATGCTTGCTGCCATGTGATGGCCAAAATGTGGTGATTGCAAGCTGGAAGGATGCAAAGCATGTGTGTGAAAGTGTCTAGTAGCTGGTGCATGTGTGAAATGGTGTAAAGATGGTGAACACCATCATTCATTGCATGTTGTTGTATTGTTAATCAATTTCTGTTTTGTATAAATAGGCCTTCTTGCTAGGCTTTAGTATATCATTCCAATTCCCATTCCATTTCAGCAATTGAGTTTGGAAACTCTTTGAAATATATCAAAGTGCATTGTTTGCCGAAGCTTGTTGCTTCCCTCCTTTCTTTTTTCTTTTTGTCCAATTTTTTTTAGAGTGCAAAGTGAGAGGTGTGATAGAGTTTGTAAACTTATCACCCACATATTTTGGTATTGAGTTAGTAAACTTTGAATACCAACAATTGGTATTAGAGCCAAAATACCATTCTGGCAGGTGCAGCAGTTATGGCATCCAACTTAGTGCAGCTTCAGGTTCCCACATTGAAGAAAGAAAATTATGAAAGATGGTGCATCCAATTCAAGGCATTGTTTGGATCACAAGAGCTATGGGAAGTTGTCGGTAGTGGGTATGTTGTACCCACTACCGAGAAAGAAGCCACATATACTGCAGATCAAAGGAACACTCTCAAGGATTTACGAAAAAATGACCAGAAGGCGCTGTATCTTCTCTATCAAGGATTAGAAGATTCAACGTTCGAGAAGGTTGCAGAAGCAACAACCAGCAAACAAGTTTGGGACACTCTGAGCATAATTTACCAAAGAGTATATCGAGTAAAAAGAGTCCGGCTTCAATCATTAAGAGCAGATTTTGAAGCTGCTCATATGAAAGAATGAGAAAACACTTCAGACTACTATTCTCTACTACTTATAATTATGAATCAAATGAAAATGAATGGCGAGAGGCTTGACTATGTTTGTATCATGGAGAAAATCCTTCGATCACTCACATGCAACTTTGAGCATGTGGTGACTGCCATTGAGGAATCTAAGGATTTGGAGAAAATGAGCGCAGATGAACTGCTAGGATCCCTCAGGGTTCATGAGCAACGCATTCAGAATAATGCAAGACCCACAATGCTAGAGCAAGCTTTGGAGTCAAAGTTGAATTTTGACAAACTAAATGGAGGTCGTGGGCAGTGGAACTCACGTCGTGGGAGTTCATCCAACCATAGCCGAGGACAAGCTCGAGGAAGAGGTCGAGGCTATGCACAAAACCGAGGTCAATCTCAAGAGTGGAGATCTACTTGAGGAAAGGCGCATATCCAATGTCACAGTTGCAAGCAATATGGACATTATGCCAATGAATGTTCATATAAAAATGGTGAGCATGTCAACATGGAAAAATCAAGTGGAAATGCTGTGAGGAATTTACAGTCTTACTAGCACACCATGATATCAGTAGCCAACAAGATGTTTGGTATTTGGACTCTGGTGCAAGCAATCACATGTGTGGAAAGAAAGAGTTTTTTGCCGAACTCAAATATGGGCCTTATGGATCTGTGAGTCTTGGTGACTCCTCAAAGTTGTCAGTTGAAGGCAAAGGAAAGATCAAAATCATCCAGAAGGATGGTAGAGAAGAATACATCTCCGATACTTATTACATACCAGGTATGAAGAGCAACATTCTGAGCATTGGTCAACTACTCCAGAAAGGGTATGTTATACATATGGAGGATATGTTTCTCACTCTCAGGAATGCAAGGAGAAAGCTTATTGCACGTGTTCAAATGTAAAAAAACCGAATGTTCCCGTTGAAGTTGAACACAAAGATTAGGAGTTGCAACATCGGTGTAATGGAAGATGAGTCATGGAAATGGCATCTTCAGTTTGGCCATCTTCATTTCAATGGCCTAAAGTTGCTATCAAGTGGAGGAATGGTTCGTGGTCTACCCCAGATTGAAGCCACACGCCAAGTATGTGAAGGTTGTGTGCTTGGCAAGCAAGCACGACTATCATTTCCTGTTGGTGATACATGGAGAGCAAAGGCACCAATGCAGTTGGTACACACGGATATATGTGGTTCATTGGATCCTATGTCTTATGGAGGTAATAGGTATTTTATTACTTTCATTGATGATTTTAGTAGGAAGACTTGGGTTTATTTTCTCAAGGAGAAGTCGGTTGCCCTAAGAATCTTCAGGGAGTTCAAGGCACTCACAGAGGCTAAAAGCAACCATAAGCTTCTGGCTGTGAAATCAGACAGAAGTGGAGAGTACACCTCTAATGCTTTCCAAGCGTACTGCAAGGAGTAAGGAATTAGGCATCAACTGACTGCTGTATATACCCCATAACAAAATGGGATAGCCGAAAGAAAGAATCTAACCATCCTTGACATGACAAGGTCTATGCTTAAAGAGAAGAATTTGCCAAAAGAATTATGGGCAGAAGCTGTAGCTTGTTCAATTTATTTGTTAAATCGATGTCTAACAAAGAGTGTCAAGAGGATGACACCACAAGAGGCTTAGAGCAGATACAAGTCGAATGTTGCACACCTAAAAGTTTTTAGGTGTGTTGCATATGCTCAAGTTCCAGAAGCCAAGAGGAGGAAACTCGATGATCAAGGTGAGAAGTGAGTGTTTGTGGGCTATAGTGAAGAGTCCAAGGCATACAAGCTCTACAACCCTCTAACTGGCAAACTAGTGGTTAGTAAAGATGTCATCTTCAGTGAGGAAGAGGCATAAAAGTGGAACAACAAATAAGTCAGTAAAGAGAATATTGTCTCCACTGATTTTGAAGAACCAGAAGTTGTACCACCTGTTGAGCAACAACTTGCTCAAACAAACACAACAACTCCATTACACATAACTGCAAGGAGTGGTCATACATCCAGTGAAAAAAGCAGCTCTTCAACTCCAGTGAGGCTAAGAATTCTCATCGAGATATATGGACAAGAAGAGGAAGAAGAAACCAACCTTTTATGCTTGTATGCAGACCACGAGCCTCTCTCATTCAATAAAGTTGTGGAAGAAGATCGTTGGAGAATAGCCATGGAGGAAGAAATCCATGCCATCGAGAAGAATGACACTTGAGAGTTGACAAAGCTCCCACCAAATCAGAAGGCTATTGGTGTCAAGTGGGTGTATAAGATCAAACGCACTGCAGATGGGAGTGTGGATCGATACAAATCAAGGCTTGTAGCAAAGGGCTACAAACAGAAGTATGGAATGGACTATGATGAAGTCTATGCTCCAGTTGCAAGACTTGACACGGTAAGATTGCTAATCTCTCTTGCTGCTCATCATAAATGGAAAATTTATCAACTAGATGTCAAGTCAACCTTCCTTAATGGAGTTCTTGAGGAAGACGTGTACGTGAAACAACCGGAAGGCTTCCAAGTACAAGAAGAAGAAGATAAGGTGTATCGTTTGAATAAGGCTTTGTATGGCCTCAAGCAAGTACCACGAGCTTGGAACTCAAGGATTGATAACTACCTTCACCAAAATGGATTTTAGAAATGTCCATACAAGCATTCAGTTTACATGAAGAACGGTGAAAATGGGAGTTCTTAATTATTTGTCTCTATGTAGATGACTTGTTGTTTACTAGAAACAATGAAGCAATGTTCTGTGAGTTCAAGTAATCCATGTTCAGTGAATTCAAGATGACTGACAATGGATTAATGTCATACTTTCTTGGCGTAGGGTGAAGCAAGAAAGTGACGGTATCTACATCTTTCAACAAAAGTATATGAGAGATATATTGGAGAAATTCAATATGGACAAGTGCAATATTGTCAACACTTCAGTTGCAAATGGATTGAAGCTGTCCAAGGAAGGAGAATGTGAGTTTGTAAACTCAACCGTGTACAAAAGCTTGGTTGGAAACCTAAGGTACCTTACAATCACAATACCTAATATAGTTTATGGTGTTGGACTCGTGAGTCGATACATGGAAACACCAAGGGAGTCTCATTGGCTGGCCGCCAAGAGAATTTTGAGGTACATAAGAGGTACTTTAAACTATGGTCTGTTTTATAATTTTGGTGAAGATGCAAAATTATTTGGTTATTCAAATAGTGATTGGGGAGGTGACCAAGATGAAAGGAAAAGCACAACTGGCTATGTGTTTTTTCTAGGATCAACAGCATCTCATGGACTTCAAAGAAGCAATCAATTGTTGCTTTGTCATCGTGTGAAGCCAAATACGTTGGTGTAGCCTTAACTGTGTGTGAGCCAATTTGGTTAAGAAATCTGTTGAAGTCAATATGTCATCCATAAGTGGAATCGACTGTGATTTATGTGGATAACATCTCAGCTATCAAGCTTGCTAGGAATCCAATCCAACATGGAAGGAGCAAGCATATTGATACCAGGTTCCATTTTCTGAGGGACCATGTGAAACAAAAGACAATTGAACTTGTATATTGTCACACCAAGGAACAAGTGGCTGACATCTTCACAAAGCCCCTGCCAGTTGAATCATTCCGGCTACTACGTGAAATGCTAGGAATGAAGACGTTTTGATTTGAGGAGTTGTGTTGGAAATTCAAATAAAACCAGGTTGTAAATGGTTGCTGCTAGCTGTTAGTTGCTTTACAGGTTGTATTCACATTTCCAGCAACTACAAACAAGCTTGATGCCATGTGATGGCCAAAATGTGGTGATTGCAAGTTGGAAGGATGCAAAGCATGTGTGTGAAAGTGTCTAGCAGTTGGTGCATGTGTGAAAGGGTGTAAAGATGGTGAACACCACCATTCATTGCATGTTGTTGTATTGTTAATCAATTTCTGTTTTGTATAAATAGGCCTTCTTGCTAGGCTTTAGTATATCATTCCAATTCCCATTCCATTTCAGCAATTGAGTTTGGAAACTCTTTGAAATATATCAAAGTGCATTGTTTGCCGAAGCTTGTTGCTTCCCTCCTTTCTTTTTTCTTTTTGTCCAATTTTATTGAGAGTGCAAAGTGAGAGGTGTGATAGAGTTTGTAAACTTATCACCCACATATTTTGGTATTGAGTTAGTAAACTTTGAATACCAACAGGTTCAAGATTATGGAGTCCAAAATTTAGACTGGAAAGTGTAGATTATGAAGATAGAAAAAGTTTCCCAAACTCAAAGCACTGATGTTTTACTCAACATATGGAACTTCCACTTTTATAATAGAATAATGAAACAAAGTAACAACTTGATCACGTTTCCAATGAACATAGACATATTATCTTCTGAATCAAACAAAACAATAGATCAACATGACATGCGATGAAAAACAAACTGTAACAATTTTCTAAAGACACTTCAAATGAACTATGAAATTCTTTGATTGAACCAGAAGTTCCAAATCGGAATCTATTCTAAAACTTTGACTGAAGACCGTAGATTGCGTTCGTATCCACTTGGAAAGCCTTTGCAAGAATATCAGCAGGGATATCAGGGTTTGATCCAAATACAGCATTTGCAATGGCAATCACACCTGGATTTTGGCCGCTGAGAGCTACAATGGCAACTGCATTTCCGTGTCCAACATTTTGTTGGAAATGCACAAGGCCTACTGGGAAAACAAACACATCACCTTTCTGAAGCACCTTGCTGATGAGGCGGTTTTCAGGGTTGGAGGTGACAAAACCAACTTTGAGGCTCCCTTCCAGGACTGTCAAAATTTCAGTAGCTCTAGGGTGTGTATGTGGAGGGTTAAGACCCCATGGGGCAAAATCAATACGCGCAACGGAGATGCCAAGGGTATTAAGTCCTCCAATTTGGGCTACACTAACAGGAGTCACACGTGAACCAACTGCATTTGATGTGTTGCCTGCTAGGTGAAGCCCACTGAAGAAGAAATCGTTGCCTTCAACAAGCTTAGGGTCCTTGCAAACACGACCATTCACCAGTACTGAAACCATGATGAGAAAAATTAATATCAGCATATATAATTATTAATTGATACGGTGCATGTATTTGGTTTTTTGGAAACACGTACTACGGAAAAAAAAAACAAAAAAAACGATTCTTGGCACCTGAGCTCGTTGCATCAGCCACGCAGAAGTCCTGAAGAGAACTCGGGTCAGATGCCAAAGCAATGGAAGAAGTTACGGCAAGGAATGCGAAAAATAGAAGCTGAGAGGCCATCTGATAAGGCAGTAAACAGAGAGAGATTGGCCAACTTGGTTTAAACTTTGCAAGCGAGGATGAGTTTGAATTGTGGATTGAAACCCTACCTATGTCTCTGCTTTTATAGAGAGAAGTATCTCTGCATGTGTTGTTTCCCATGAACTGAAAAAGTCCAGTCTTAATTTGTAACCGCGTATTGTACAAATTTTTCATGGGAAGGTGCTGCTTGTGTATATGTCATCACGTATCTGATAACTTTATTTTTCAGGTGCCGGCGTTGGTGCTGGGCCTGCTGGCATCGAGGAATGTTTCCTTTCTCTAGAATTTGAATTGGATTTCTAGGAATAAAATGTACTATTACTAATTAACACCTATTTCTCTGCTCGTTCTCTAACAAAAAGAATATATATTTCAAACAATTATATACATGTATTTTACTCAGACAATCTTATTTTATCAATATGGTTAATGTATTCTATTATTCTATATGCAGCTGGAAGCATTAAATAGAATATTATGGACGATTCATATATTGGAGGTTTATTTTTGTTTTCAAGCAAATTTTGGTTTAAAAGTTAGTTGTCTTGCTTTGACTAAAACAAATTAAGAGTTTTAGAGAATACATTGTATGGTTTATAAAATATGGTATAAATAAATAGTCTAATATTATTCTAAAATAAAATTTGGAGTAGATGGAGACATGTAATTTGCATACAAAAGTAAACCTTAAAAAAATGTTAAACTTAGATTACTATTATTTTATGATGATATTTTGGAACCACCTAGTACTTAGATTACTATTCTTTTTGTTATTAAATGAAAGGGGTTTTTGAACTTTAATCCTTAAAGAAGATTAAAATTTAATAACAACTTGGTGTTAGATTGGATATTGATTTTAGTCCCTTAATGTGTACTTAATTCAAGTTCATATTATATTTTTGTTTTAATATTTAATAATATCTTATTTAATGTCATTACATTAAATTTTAAATTTATTATTATATACACTTTAATTCATTAATTTTATTAACTTCCTCTAATTAGTATACCTAAACGTCCATATCATAATATATTTTACCAAATTAGTGCACCGAAATGTCCGTACCTAAATATATTGTGGTGAATTAGTGGTACATAAGAAAATATGCAAAAACATAACTGTACTGAAAATTACGTACCTAAATATATGATACTAGCTAGTGTACCGAAATGTCGGTACCTAAATATATTATACAAAACTAGTGTACCAAAATATCCATACCTAAACTTATTATACTAACCTAGTGTATCGAAATGTTTATACCTAAATATATTGTAATGGATTAGTGGCACATAATAAAATATGCAAAAACATAAGTGTACCGAAAAATTTCTACGAAAATATTTTCTTATATAAGATACTTACCATAATGTGAATTAAAATTTATAATATTTTCATGGAATTTAATTTATGAACATCATAAAATTATAAATAAAAAAAGAGAGATATTAATAGAGTCTAGGGACTAAAATCAATTTTTAATCTTGTATGAGACATAATGCCCACTCCATGGAACATGGAGAAATAGAAGGAAAGTGGGACTTGGAGCCCAAGACTTAATGCCTATAAAAGGCCTAGAATTCCACCATAACGGGGGAAGAAGAGGGAGGTATGAGATTGTTCTATATTTTACAAGCGTCTTGAACGAACACTAACTTGAGCGTTAAAGTGTTTTCTTGCAGGTCCCCCGCCCCCATGCTCTCACTAAAGACAAGTGAAGATGATGTCTAAAACTTCTCAATGTGTTCAAAATTACTTGTTGGTGGAGAATGGAAACACCCAAAATTTTCCGCTCCAACGGTCATTGAGTTGGCTTATATTATTGTTATTGTTTTTTCTTTTGGAGAATACTAAATCGAAGCAATATAGAGTTGAATCTCAAGCGTAGCAGGCTGGCAGCTACTGTTATTTGGGACTTGGACGTTGAGTATTGAACTGAACAATGAACGAGGGAAAGGCTAAAAAAAGCAGAATACAACAGAGCAAATGCCTAAAATAGCAGCAAAAAGTTCAACACTACAAGACCAGGCCACAAAATGTAAGGAAAATAATCAAACAAAACAACATATCAACTTGGAGTACAACGCTAATTGGGCATGAATAAATTATCATGTAACAGGTCAAGCAAATTAAACTAAATAATTTATCTGGTTACATATACCTCATAACTTTATATTTGGTTCAAGATTATGGAGTCTAAAATTAAGACAGATTATGAAGATAGAAAAAATTTCCCAAACTCAACAGTGATGTTTTACACAACATGTGGAACTTCCACTTTTATAATAGAATTATGAAACAAGTAACAACTTGATCACGTTTTCAGTGAACATAGTGTTGAATTATAATCTTGTCTTGGCCCAAAGATAATGGATCTAGCCCATGCACAAAGAAAGATTCATGCACATGCTAGAGAATTCTAGCAAAGTCCAAGTTGGTGGAAGAGTCTAGAAGAATGGTGAGGATTCCACCAACATACAAGATTAGTGTAGATAATTCTAGCATAGGAAGGTAGTGGAATTATCTAGATATATCTAGCATGATGTCTCCAAGGTTCCATCCATGCCTATAAAAGGAGAAGGCATCCACACCATTTGCAACAACCAAGAGAGCAAGTAGTGAGAAGTGAGATGAAGCAACAAAGCTTCTAAGAGTGTTTGAGTGTTTCCTCTTGTACTAAGTTTGTGAGTGAATAAAAATCTTGTGTAATACATTGAGTGTTCTTTCTTTCTCTTGCCTATCAATTCCGCTGCATTACATTCTTCTTTGTGAGATAAGCATATCCAAAGTAGTGAAGTCTTTTTAAGCCCCAACAAAGTGGTATTAGAGCTATGGCTAGCAACGCTATGGCAGCTTTCCAAGTTCCAGTGCTCGACAACAACAATTTCGATAATTGGAGTATCAAAATGAAGGCCCTTTTGGGAGCACACGATGTATGGGAAGTCGTGGAGAAAGGCTACACTGAGCCAGAAGATGAAGCTACTATGTCCCAACCCCAGAATGAGAGTTTGAAAGATTCAAGAAAGAGAGACAAGAAGGCTCTCTACCTCATCTACCAAGCATTAGATGACAATGGCTTTGAGAAGGTCTCGAGTGCAACCTCTGCCAAGCAAGCATGGGAGAAGCTTCAAACCTCTTACAAATGAGCCAAACAAGTGAAAAAGGTTTGTCTTCAAGTATTAAGAGGTGAGTTCGAATCTCTACATATGAAAGGGTCTGAATCAATCTTTGATTATTTCTCAAGAGTCCTAGCTGTTTCTAATCAATTAAAAAGAAATGGTGAAAAGTTGGATGATATTAGAATTATGGAGAAGATACTACGCTTGTTGGACCCCAAGTTTGAGCACATTGTCGTGACGATTGAAGAAACTAAAAACTTGGAAGAAATTAGTATAGAGCAATTAATGGGTTCGCTACAAGCATATGAAGAGAAACATAAGAAGAGGCAAGGGAATGATGAGCAGCTCCTCAAGACGCATGTTCAGCCAAAGAAGAAAGAAGAAAGCTTTGATAACGAGAGAATCTAGTATGGAAGAAGTCGTGGTCGAGGTCGCGGACGTGGATGTGGTTGGAACTTCAACAACCATAGCAACTACGAAAGAGGAGAAAGCTCAACAAAAGGTCGTGGAAGAGGACGCTCAAACTTGAGGTATGAAAAATCTCAAGTTCAATGCTACCACTGTCAAAAGTTTGGGCATTATGCTTGGGAATGTAGAGCTCCAAGCAACAGGCTTGATGAGAAGGTCAATTATGTGAAAGAAGAGAAAGAAGGTAATGGCATTGCATTACTAGCATGCAAGAACAATGATGGAGACCAAGACTATACATGGTACCTTGACACCGGCGCCAGCAACCACATGTGCGGAAGAAGAAGCATATTCGTAGAGCTCAATGAATCGGTGAGTGGCAACGTTTCTTTTGGAGACGAATCCAAAATACCCATCAAAGGAAAAGGTAACATCCTAATTCCCCTGAAAAATGGCGGTCACCAATTAATTTCAAATGTCTACCACGTGCCCAATATGAAAAGCAACATTTTATGCTTGGGACAACTTTTAGAAAAAGGTTATGATATTCACATGAAAAATTATAGCCTTTTTCTTAGAGATGACAAAGGAAGATTAATTGCCAAGATGAAAATGTCAAAGAATAGGATGTTTCCCATGAACATTCAAAACAATGTTGCAAAGTGTCTCAAGATATGTTACAAAGACACACCCTGGCTTTGGCATCTTCATTTTGGGCATCTTAACTTTAGGGGACTAGAGTTATTGTCTAAGAAGGAGATGGTGAGAGGCTTACCATGCATCAGTTGCCCTAATCAAGCTTGCAAATGATGTTTACTTGGGAAAACAGTTCAGGAAAAGCTTTCCAAAGGAGTCGACCACAAGAGCCTAGAAGCCACTCGAGCTCATTCACATTGTATGTGCGGTTCAATAAAACCAAGCTCTTTGGGTAAAAATAATTATTTCCTTCTCTTCATTGATGATTTTTCAAGGAAAACCTGGGTGTATTTCTTAAAGCAGAAATCAGAGGTATTTGGAGCATTCAAGAAGTTCAAAGTCGCCGTAGAAAAAGAAAGTGGTTGCAAGATCAAAGCCATGGGATCTGATTAAGGAGAAGAATTCACTTCGAAGGAATTTCAAGAATTTTGTGAAGCCAATGGAATTCGTCGACCTTTGACAGTTCCAAGATCCCCTCAACAAAATGGTGTGGAGGAAAGAAAAAATCGAACCATCATCGACATGGCTCGAAGCATGCTCAAAAGTAAGAGATTGCCTAAGGAGCTGTGGGCAGAAGCTGTAGCATGTGCTATCTACCTATCAAATCGGTCTCCAATAAGGAGTGTGTGGGGAAAGACTCCGCAAGAAGCATGGAGTGGAAGAAAGCCAGGTATCTCTCATCTAAGAGTTTTTTTAAGCATAGCCCATGTACATGTACCAGACGAGAGGAGAATCAAACTCGACGATAAAAGTGAAAAGTTCATCTTTATCGGCTATGACTCAAATTCAAAAGGTTATAAACTGTATAATCCAAACAATGGGAAGACGTGACGTGACGTTCGATGAAGAAGGAGAATGGGATTTTGGCTCTCATGCAGGTGATCTTCACTTCTTTCCTTAGTTTGAAGAAGAGAATGAACAAGGGATGATGGAGCAAGCAAGAGAGGTTCAACAAGAATCTACTACTTCACCTGCTTCACCAACATCAATCAATCATGGTAATTCACAAGCATCAGCATCATCAAGTGGGAGTCTAAATGAAAGAGAAGTACCATGCACAAGAAGTCTACGAGATCTCTATGAGGTAGCTGAAAGACTTGATAATCCTACATTTTTCTGTCTCTTTGCTGATTGTGAACCAGTTGACTTCCAAGAAGCAATGCAAAATACTAAGTGGAGGAAAGCAATGGATGAAGAAATTGAAGCAATCCAGAAGAACGATACATGGGAACTCGTTATTCTTCCAAAAAGACACAAAGCCATCAGAGTCAAGTGGGTGTATAAGACAAAGAAGAATGCCAACGAAGAGGTTGAAAGATACAAGGCAAGACTAGTGGCGAAGGGCTATAGTCAAAGAGCTGGAATCGACTATGATGAGGTATTTGCACCCGTTGCTCGGTTGGAAACTAAACGATTACTAATTTCTTTGGCAGCTCAAAACAAATGGAAGATTCAACAAATGGATGTGAAGTCCGCTTTCCTAAATGGAGTCCTTGAAGAAGAAGTCTACATTCAGCAACCGACAGGCTATGAAATCAAAGGGCATGAAGACAAAGTTCTGAAGCTGAAGAAAGCCCTCTTGAATTGTATGAGTTCTCTCCCTCTAAAAGTATGAGAGCTTTGAGCCTTGTAGGATGGCTTGGCTATTTGCCTCCTTTAGAATGAGGGGAGGAGTCCCCTTTTATAGAATAAGGGGTTCCTCCTCTTTTACAAAGTATGGGCTTTAGTGTGAGGCCCAAATATACGAGGCCCAATATATGGTACCAACAGGAGTCCCCCAAGTCTTCAGTCAAAGGAGTCTTTTGGCTGGAGACTTCAAATCCAATCCATGTACGGGCCGAAGTGGCTAGATGTCTTGAACCAGTATCAACCCAAGGTAATGCTCAACATAAAGCAATACTCGGCTAGAGGTATCACACGTTACGAGACTGCTCGGCTGGAGGCGATATTCGTTGCGAGGCTGCTCGGCTAGAGGCTATGCTCGTTGCGAGACGGCTCGGCTCGTGGTATTCCTCATTGCAAGTATCTACTTTATGTCGACATGCACTCAGTATGAGTTGATTCTCGACATGACTCGGGTCTGCTTGTCGGGTTCGCATATTGGGTCTATGTGTCGGATCCGCGGATCGGGTCCGCAAGTCGGATCTTTGAATCGGGGCCATACGTAGGGGCATCGAGTTGGGACTATCTGTAGGGTCATCGAGTTGGGTCCAGGCACATAGGTGTCCCAATAAGCGAATGTCCGAGCAAGTGGGTGTCCGGTCAGACAAGAGATCACCACAAGCACGTGGCTCATCAGTCTATAAGTTGGTAGACCTCGTTAATCAGCAACAATGTTGATCAGTGGACCTAGTTGCTCAATAATTCCTGACAATAAATGACAGTATAATCATGAGCGTATAATGAATAAATATAATAAATACGTAAAAGAAATATGGTAACAACAATTATTTAATATGTATATTTCTTATAAGTGTAAAACCTTGCCATGCGTATTATAGCATAGTTTTAGGTTATAAAAGTGGATTAGTTCTTTTGGATTTGAGCTGATAATTTCAACATAATTTAAAATGCATGGGTGTGGCAACCCACATCCACTTTCAGCATCTGTTGTAAACCCACCATCAGTTAGTGGAAAACATTCAAAAAATAAAATAAAGATATCATCATTGTTCCACCATCACACAATAACCTGTACCATTTGATAAATATTAAATAATAAAAAGATATCATCATTGTTCCACCATCACACAATAACCTGTACCATTTGATAAATATTAAATAATAAAAAGATATCATCATTGTTCCACCATCACACAATAACCTGTACCATTTGATAAATATTAAATAATAAAAACAATTGAATTAGGTGAATGACTTATCTTTTTTCACGTGTGGATCTGACCGACAGGGCTCTTCCCTTATCTTATCTTTTTCAAAATTATCATGAGTGGAAAAACACAGATGGGTATGGAAATGATGTTGTTGGAGACTTTCTTCCCCACTGAGTCAAAAGATAAACAGCATGCCTGGCTCTTTCGGCCATTTTCTTCCCCGAGAGCTTGCTACCCTTACTCCGGTTGCATCCGTATTATTCCATCTGCCTGGAAAACCATGGTCAGAGTGTCGGAGGGCAAAACGGGAACTGAAATGGGCTGCTCCGGCTGCTCGCTGCTGAAGAGCACTCATGTCACGGTGCTGATGGCTGACTGTTCCCGTTGGATGGTCTGTGTCTGGAGCAACCAATGCTCTGGGCATATATGGTTTAAGAAGTTTGGTTTCCAAGTCACTCCTGACTCTCCTCTAAAAAATGACAGGAGCATATGGAGCTTGTGTGGTCAGTGCTTCATTCTCCGTCACAGCACTCGCAGCCATAATTGATACGGTTTTCTGCGATATTCTCTGACCTTCTTGCTCTCTCTCTCTCTCTCTTTAGACGAGGGGTGGATGAGAGAGAAACTGTGGTGCTCGATCTTGGTGACGGTGTTGTTTCAGGTGAGCACAGTGAGCTCCAGAGAATGATCAGACGGCGGAGAGTCTTGAGGTGGGTACTCCACTTCTGTCGAGAACCGTCTCGCCAAAATTGTGTGAGGATGGTGGTTGTCTTTTGGGAAAAGTGGAATTGGACAAGTGTGCCAGTCGGCGGTCGAGACGGTACTCTCCGGAGACGGTCTTTTGGGTTTTGCCGACGTGTCGCAAGGACCACGACGCTCACTGAAGCACTTGGGTATGGCGGCAAGTTTACATTGATGCACTTAGGAGTCTTAACCAGGTACATAATCTCCAGATCCAAGCAATTGGAGATGGTGGCGAATCTTTTACCTCTCGCTCATCTTATCCGATTCCTCTGCGTCGATTTTTTCAGATTGTACGAAAAAATTATCGTTCAAGAGATATGTGCAGATCGGACAAGTTATTCTCGTCACCCACGGCAGGCTCGTCGTCATCGTCGATGAATAGACCAAAACAGGGCTCTGGTTGATGCACCTGGTAGCTTCTGAAGTGATCTTGAAGTGAAAAGAGGGCCTGAATCCGACGGGCCTTCGTCAGTCTCGTGGATCGTGCTACTGCTTCTGGCGGTGCATGCTTGCTGCTGAGGAAGAGAGCAAGGGACTGACCTCCAACTTTCAGTCTCATCAGTCTTGTTGAGAGACGCTTGTTTTCTAACAGAGTGGAATTCATTTGATGAAACATGGTCAGAGAGAGAGAGAACTCTGTGTCTGTTTGAGATTTAGATCTTTTCAGTTTCTGGATTTTTGCAGATTCACGACGGAGATGAAAAAATGATAGAGAACCGACACAACTTTTCGTATCGTTTCCCACAGACGGCGCCAAATGTTGATGCACAAAACCGGATGGTCTTGGAACAACGTAAATCCGACCGTGAATCTGCACAAACGCTCAAGAACACGAAGAACACAAAGAACACAAGGATTTTATCGTGGTTCACCCCAATGTTTGGGCTACGTCCACACTGTAGTTGATTGTGTTTCTCTGTATGTGTATGGATACAAGTGTTTGGGGGAAGTCCCCCGGAGAAAGGAGGGTGAGGGAGAAGGAAGGAGAGCCTCTTGAATTGTATGAGTTCTCTCCCTCTAAAAGTATGAGAGCTTTGAGCCTTGTAGGATGGCTTGGCTATTTGCCTCCTTTAGAATGAGGGGAGGAGTCCCCTTTTATAGAATAAGGGGTTCCTCCTCTTTTACAAAGTATGGGCTTTAGTGTGAGGCCCAAATATACGAGGCCCAATATATGGTACCAACAGACAAGTACTTCCAAGAAAACAACTTCACCAAGTGCCCTCATGAACATGCTCTCTACGTCAAAGTCAAAGATGGAGATATTCTAATTGTGTGCATATATGTGGATGATCTAATCTTCACCGGAAGTAATCCAAGCATGTATGAAGAGTTCAAGAGAGTGATGACAAAGAATTCGAGATGACCGACATCGGGTTGATGGCATACTACCTAGGCATTGAAGTCAAGTAGATCGAGAAGGCATTTTCATCTCCCAAGAAAGCTACACAAAGGAGATACTAGAAAAGTTCAAAATGGATGACTGCAAGCTCATAGGCACGCCAGTGGAGTGTGGAGTCAAATTAACCAAGCATGACAAAGGAGAAAGTGTAGATCCAACATTTTTCAAGAGTTTAGTTGGAAGCTTGCGTTACTTAACTTGCACAAGACCAGACATTCTCTATGCCGTCAGATTAGTCAGTCGCTACATGGAGAATCCCACAACTACACATTTGAAAACAGCCAAAAGAATTCTTCGATACCTTAAAGGTACTGTTAACTTTGGCTTGTTCTATTCAAGTTCTGATGACTAAAAACTTGTTGGGTATAGCGACAGTGATTGGGCAGGAGATTCCGACGACAGAAAAAACACTATTGGATTTGTGTTCTTCATGGGAGACACTGCATTCACATAGATGTCGAAGGAGCAACCAATTGTCACTCTCTCTACCTGCAAAGCTGAATACGTAGCTGCTACCTCATGCAATCTGGCTGAGAAACTTGCTAAAAGAATTAAGCATGCCACAAGAAGAGCCAACAGAGATCTATGTCGACAACAAGTCTGCAATAGCTCTAGCAAAGAATCCAATATTCCATGACAGGAGCAAACACATAGATACCCGCTATCATTACATAAGAGATTATATTGCAAGAAAGGATGTGCAAGTGGAATACGTGAAGTCACAAGACCAAGTCGCCGACATATTCACCAAACCACTCAGGCAAGAAGACTTTGTCAGATTGAGGAACGCAATCGGCATCACAAGACAAGATTAAGGGGGGATGTTGAATTGTAATCTTGTCTTGGCCCAAAGATAATGGATCTAGCCAATGCACAAAGAAAGATCCATGCACATGCTAGAGAATTCTAGCAAAGTCCAAGTTGGTGGAAGAGTCTAGAAGAATGGTGAGGATTCCACCAACATACAAGATTAGTGTAGATAATTCTAGCATAGGAAGGTAGTGGAATTATCTAAATATATCTAGCATGATGTTTCCATGCTTCTCCAAGGTTCCATCCATGTCTATAAAAGGAGAAGGCATCCACACCATTTGCAACAACCAAGAGAGCAAGTAGTGGGAAGTGAGAAGAAGCAACAAAGCTTCTAAGAGTGTTTGAGTGTTTCCTCTTATACTAAGTTTGTGAGTGAATAAAAATCTTGTGTAATACATTGAGTGTTCTTTCTTTCTCTTGCCTATCAATTCCGCTGCATTACATTCTTCTTTGTGAGATAAACATCTCCAAAGTAGTGATGTCTTTTTAAGCCCCAACACATAGACATATTATCTTCTGAATCAAACAAAACAATAGATCAACATGACATGCGATGAAAAACAAACTGTAACAATTTTCTAAAGACACTTCAAATGAACTATGAATCTGTCTTTGATTGAATCAGAAGTTCCAAATCGGAACCTATTCTAAAATTTGGACTGAAGACCGTAGATTGCGTTTGTATCCACTTGGAAAGCCTTGGCAAGAATATCAGCAGGGATATCAGGGTTTGATCCAAATACAGCATTTGCAATGGCAATCACACCTGGATTTTGGCTGCTGAGAGCTACAATGGCAACTGCATTTCCGTGTCCAACATTTTGTTGGAAATGCACAAGGCCTACTGGGAAAACAAACACATCACCCTTCTGAAGTACCTTGCTGATGAGGCGGTTTTCGGGATTGGAGGTGACAAAACCAACTTTGAGGCTCCCTTCCAGGACTGTCAAAATTTCAGTAGCTCTAGGGTGTGTATGTGGAGGGTTAAGACCCCATGGGACAAAATCAATACGCGCAACGGAGATGCCAAGGGTATTAAGTCCTCCAATTTGGGCTACACTAACAGGAGTCACACGTGAACCAACTGCATTTGATGTGTTGCCTGCTAGGTGAAGCCCACTGAAGAAAAAATCGTTGGCTTCAACAAGCTTAGGGTCCTTGCAAACACGACCATTCACCAGTACTGAAACCATGATGAGAAAAATTATTATCAGCATATATGATTATTAATATATACGATGCATGTATTTGTTCTTTTGGAAATACGTACTATGAAAAATAAACAAAAGAAAAAAAAAAAAAAAACGATTCTAGGTACCTGAGCTCGTTGCATCAGCCACGAAGAGAACTCGGGTCAGATGCCAAAGCAATGGAAGAAGTTACAGCAAGGAATGCGAAAAGCGGAAGCTGAGAGGCCATTTAATCAAGGCTGTAAGCAGAGGGAGATTAGCGAACTTGGTTTAAACTTTGTGAGCGAGGATAAGTTTGAATTGTGGATTGAAACCCTATACCTATGTGTCTGCTTTTATAGAGAGAAGTATCTCTGCATGTGTTGTTTCCTATGAACTGAAAAAGTCTAGTCTTAATTTGTAATCGCGTATTGTACAAATTTTCCATGGGAAGGTGCTGCTTGTGTATATGTCATCACGTATCTATTAACTTTAATTTTCAGGTGCCGGCATTGGTCCTGGGCCTGCTGGCATTGAGGAATGTTTCCATTCTCTAGAATTTGAATTGGATTTCTGGGAAAAAAAAATGTACTACTACTAATTAACACCTATTTCTTTACACGTTCTCTAACGAAAAGAATATATATTTTGTTGATGCACAAAATCTGGAGGATCTTGAACCAACGTAAATCCGACCGTGAATCACACAAACGCACAAGAACACAAAGATGTATTGTGGTTCACCTCAATGTTTAGGCTACGTCCACACTGATGTTAATTCCATTTCACTGTATGCTGTATGGATTACAATAGATCGGAAAGGGAACTCTCTGTGGATGCAGCCTTTGCCATTTTGCTCTCTGTTTGGCTGAGAGGGTATTGCCCTCTATTGTTGTGAGGCTCTCTTGTTCTTCCTCCCTTAGTGAAGGTGGGGAGGATCCCTTTTATAGAGTAAAGGTTTCCTCCTCTTACATGGGTTATGGGCTTAGTCATGAGGCCCAAAGACGAGGCCCAATATATAGTGCCAACATATTTCAAACAATTATATACATGTATTGTACTCAGACAATCTTATTTTATCAATATGGTTAATATATTCTATTATTTAATATGCAGCTGGAAGCATTAAATAGAATATTATGGACGACTCATATATTGGAGGTTTCATTTTGTTTTCAAGCAAATCTTGGTTTAAAAGTTGGTAGTCTTGCTTTGAATAAAGCGTTTTTAGAGAAACACGTCGTATGATTTACAAAATATGGTTTAAATAGATAGTCTATTTAGCATTATCTTAAAATAAAATCTGGAGTAGATGGAGATATGTAATTTGCATACAAAAGTAAACCTTATAAAAATGTTAAACTTAGGTTACTATTATTTTATGATCATGTTTTGGAACCACCTGGTACTTACATTACTATTCTTTTTGTTCTTAAATGAAATCATATATACATCATTCAGCCATGCAGATAAACCCTAAGTATATCAGACATCAGAAATGCATTAATCTAGGCTGCCGACCATCCTAACAAAATAGATACGCATCCATTTCTCATAGCAAGGGTAATCCCGTGTTAATTATGCTCAATGGCCACACGCTCCGCACAAGAGGAGGCTTGTTGAGAGTATGGGTTTTGGTTCCGCTGATTATTATATGGTGCAGTTTGCAGACTTGCAATTGTTAAGAGCAACTCCAGCGGATGCTGGTTGCTCGGGCGACAGGGGAGGAGAAAGGGCCTGAGGGCCGGTGGGAGCAGCTCCAGCGGGGAAGGGCCCAAGTGAGGGTGGGAGGCCGAGCAAAGGGGGGGTGGGAAGTCGACTGGCCTGTGGCCCGAGGGCTTTGTAATTGTTTTTTTTTTTTTTTGTGTCAGAGAGAGTGAGAGAGAGAGAGGGGGGTTTTTTATTATTTAAACAAACAAAAAAACTATTATTTTAATTGCTTATTGCCAGGGGGAGGGTTGCAAGGGTGGAGATGTAAATGGTAATTACTGTTCATTAATGGTAGTTACTATTCATTTAAGGCAGTTACTGTTTAATAGGATGGATTGAATAGTGGATTGCCAGGGGGAAGGGCTCCATGGGTGGAATTGCTCTAACTTCCAGGCTTCCACCATTTATTTTGGGCTCAAGGTTTATTATTCGACTCTCAGTGGGTAGAGAGTTGAACCCCTAAAGACTGAGGACCAAGTTATGTGGAAAACTCAATGTGACGTACAGATTTATGTATATGTACTTCCTACATATAGTGTGAGACACAAAAAGGAGAAGCTTTGCATGGGAGATGATCGTTCCATATAAATTGTATATGTACATTTGTTGCCTAGCTAACCATTCTTTATAAACAAGCTCAAGCAGCATGAATATCGAAAAGAGTATGGCAGATTCCTTGAACTATATTCACAAAAGAAAGGATACCAAACAAATCTGCCAGCATTTCGATATACATTACTGCTTTGGAAACTAGCTAGCGGCAACCATGCACTTTCAATTGCTTAGGGTTGCTTGGTATTCATTTTGAAAATAATTTGCAGTTTTGAAAAATGATGAATGTAAGAAGTTGGAGGTGTCACATCTTTATAGGTCCTGTTAGGCCAAGCGAGGTGGAGGAGGTTTACTGCAAGTGTGCAACTAATCATTTGATTAAAGGAGGTTTGACGTTTGCAAGAATGAATTCAGAATCGTTTCTTGGAGGAACACACTCTTCAGTGGTTACTCTGTTGCTTGGCCTCTGCATGATAGGTACTAGCAGGATTGATAATTTGATACCACCGGTTCCATCCTTGGCTCAAAATTGGACGCCATGACAGTTAGGCAATAGTATGAAGCACATTGAGCAGAGCCTTGTCGACTGACGTGAATATTTAGGGATTGAAGGACGCCGATATACTTCAGAGCAGTTATTCTCCTTGGATTGGGTTTTGCTCCTCTAAATGAAGTCCACTTTGCAAGCTTAAAAGGAAATGAAAAGCCCTTTCATTTTTGGCCTAAACACAGAAACAGTTTTCCAAACTCAAAGCACTCATGTTCACTACAAAAAAAATGGGCACTGCACACAATAAATTATATGTGCCCTATGAGGTCAAAGAGCACCAACATATGTGCCCATAGACCAATAGCAACAGTGCAGCAACTATATTTGTATATGTGCCCTCTATGGGCGTTGCCTTTGATTAGGGGGCACGATATGGCTATTGGTGCTCAAAGGGTTGAGCACAGATAAGGGTTTTTTTGTGCCCCTATTCTGACATCTCTGTCAGATGACACTTCAAATTCATGTTAGCACAATTTTTGTAATTGTGCCCTATGAGTTAAATATAAAAAAAAAATAACAACATCGTAACACCTTACAACCTGAAACAAACATTTGAAAACACCAGATCGGAATAGGAAAATATTGCTCAATTTCTCTTCTTAACAGATCAAACTCAACCAAGTAATCAACATTATACATTAAAGAAAAAAAACAAGTTAACGATTTCAAACGTATATTCTTCCTTTTAGCCATTCATCCTTCAGTGGAGGCGTATGTGCTCCACGCGCCATCCTTAGTAGTACCACGCACAGCTCCACGTGCGCGATTACAATCGCCGCCTGCAACTACACCAGGGGTTTTAGAATCCGTTTTTGGTCCAAAACAAAATCATTTTCAGTAATTCAAAAGCCCAAAAAAAGCTACGAAGGTAAGGATTCAAAATATACCTTCCTCAGGGCCATTGGGCGGCCGGTGATAGCCTAAAATCAGCCTGAAACTAGCGGGCCTCACCGGAAATCTAGGGAAATTCTCTCGAGTTGAAACTACATCCAACCTTAAACAAATCAGGCATGTAGTGCACGAAAACGTCTCTAAACAGCCTAAAGAACCTAACTAAGGTGTTTTCGAGACTCACCTATACTAGATTTGACAAAAAATCTCACTGGGAAGTCAGGCCGCGATGGAGCTCGTCACTTCACCGCGTCGATTTTGGTTTCCAAAAAGCAAAGAGTAATAGGAGTCCGTGGTGACGAGAGGAAGAAAGCTGGTGGTTGCCTCGCCAGAGAACGACAGTTCCCCTGCTGTGTGTCAAGGAAGAAGCTGAGAGGGAGAGAAATGAGAGAGAGAGAGTGTGGCAATGTGGTGTTTGGGTCGTGGCAAGGTTCACCAGACTGGCGAATAAGGTGGAGATGGTGCTGCAATTTTCTGTGCAGTGAGCACAGAGATGATGAAGGATATGACAAAGAATAGAGTGGAGAAGTAGAGAGAATTAGTGAGAGAAGGATTGAGCGAAAGAGAGACGGAAGAGTGATGTAGTGAAAAAAATAGTGAGTGCACAGGGAAGCATGGAGACTCACGTGGGGGCTCCAACGGGACACCAAAAACCCATAAAAATATTAGTAAAATACCCACATAAAACTCTGGTGCGATGATGATTGTTGATTTTTTTTTTTCTTGGCTTAGTTTCAAATAATTAAGAGTATAAAGGAGTTAGGAATAGGGAAAAAGTAAATGTAAAGGACACAAAAACATTTTTTTTTTAAATATATTCAATTAGAGGCCACAAATGCCTTTATTGTGTGTGTGTAAATTAATAAAAAATAATATATCTCTCTAACATTTAAAAGGACAATTCAAATTTTTGTAGGCACAATTACATGACACAAACTAATGTGCTTATTTGTTAGAGGGCACATTTGAGATATTTTGGTGCTCAATGGAACTTAAAAAGCACAAATATGTCTTTGTGCTCAATGAAAATGCAAAGGGCACATATCAATTGTGTTCTTAGCCCATTTTCTTGTAGTGGTTTTACTTGAAATTCTATGGGCACAAAATATGGTAGTGAACATTTCCTTTTATTATTTCTTGGAGCAATAGAGTAAACAAAAGATCAAATTGATAGAGTAAACAAAATAACAAATTGATCATAACTTATGAGCATAAGCAAATAAATCTTTTGAATCAAACACAACAGTAGACCAACATGACTGCGATGAAAAACAAACTGTAACAATATGTCTCTGTTTTTATAGGGAGAAGTATCCCTGCACGCATGTATTGTTTCCTATGAACTGAAAAAAGTCTAGTCTTAATTTGTAACCGCGTAGTACAAGTTTTTCATAGGAAGCTGCTACTTGTGCATGTATATGTCATCACTTATCTGATTAACTTTGTTGTTCAGGTGCCGGCATTGTTGCTGGGCCGGCTGGTATTGAGGAATGTTTCCTCTCTTTATGTCGAGAAATTTTTATGTCATAGCTGAAACACTTGCCGCATGTACTTTTTCACGTATTATTATGAATAAACGAAATAGTTAATATGCTCCATTTTTTAGCTATATTAATATAATAATAAAATACAAGTGTTACAATCTGAATGGAATTATAGCATAATGTTCCAGGTACAAAAAAACAATGTAACAGAACTTACTTGCCAGGTCAAATTTGATAAAGAAATATCATATTACTCACAAATTTGAATTGGCTTTCTAGAATAAAATTTATAAAAACTCTAATTAGCATCTATATTACTCTGCTCTTTCTCTAATTAATAGAGTGTATAGATTCATACATATTCAGACAATCATATTCTATCAACATGGTTAATATTCTATTCTATATGCGGCTGGAAGCATTAAACAGAATATTGACAATTCATGATATTGGAGGTTTCTTTTTCGTCTTCAAGAAACTTTGGTTTGAAAGCGGGTTGTCTTGCTTTGACTTGATCTAGGAAATAGAACCAATGGATGAGAGAAAAAGCTATTAGGATTCTACTTTAAGGTTTAAATATGAAATTGACACCCGATCTTCATCCCTAATTCATTTCTTTTTTAAGATATTGTTTAAATACCAGCGATATTTTTACATTAAACTACATGAAAATGTTTGACATCAAAATTCAGTGAGTTTAAAAAAAAAAGATCATAATCACCAAGACAAATTCACTTCTTAAGATTTCTTTCTTTTTATCCTAACATATTCTCAAAATAAAGCTCAATTTCAATCGTTGTGGGTAACTGCCTTAAAGACTTATTGGGGTTGGAAGCTTGGGCATATAGCACATCAGTCCATGTTAATGTCGGGCTAAATGGGTACTCGGACAGAGTTTTGGACTTCAATGTTGGGCTAATATTGCGATTTTGATATGATTAAATAAAATACTTCTTAGTCAAAATGATCTTTGAGATTTGCATAACTTATCACTTTGGTCTTTAAGATTTAAAATCAATAAAAGTGATCCTTGAGTTTGTCTACCATCAATCATTTTGGTCATTCCATGAAAAATCATATTAAATAAGGACCAAAATGATAAAAATATCCTTAATTTAATAAACCTTATTTAATGGAGATTTTTCATGAAATGACCAAAATGATTGATAGTAGACAAACTCATGAACTACTTCTATTAATTTCAAATCTCATAAACCAAAGTAAGAAGTTATACAAATCTTAAGGACAATTTTGGCTAAAAATGGAATTCGTGTTGTTCGTCAACGTTCAATGATCAATGGTGAGTAGCAAATAATATTCCTTCCCTCTTTTATGAAATTTAGCTCTTCTCCACTCCTTATGGAACAAAATCAAAAGGTCCAAATCAAAATGGAGATATCCAATTAAATTAAACACGTGCGCTGTAACATGAGTAAATTGATGTTTAATAATTGGAGTACTACAACATCAAATTACTCGTGCTGCAGCATACAAACCGATTGTCAATATGATATTTAAACTTGTTAAGTTGTCAACCACCTAATCGATTATGTATCATACTAGTACTTTTCCATCAGTTATGAATGCAAGTCGAGTAACTTGCATGGGATAGGTAAACCTTTACCAAAGCGCGAGTATATAAATTAAATTCCATCTAAATCATGTTTAAAACAAAGCTCAACCCTAATTGAATTCATATTTGGTATGAATGATTAAAACATATGTTATAATAGGGTTAGATGAAGGAACAAAAATTTGGACAAAATTTTTTACTCCTTTTTAGCCATTAAATTTTATAACATTCAACGGTCTTTATTAAGTAAAACGACTTTTAAAGAGTAAATAATGTGGACGATGGCGTGCGTAACTAATGAAAATAAATAAAGATTAAAACATAGAGATATAAAATTGAGAGGAATTAAAAAAGGAAAAAAAATCACCCACGCTTTGGAGGGAAGGAGAGGAAGACTCGCTTTGGCTAGCTTTATGTGATCAAAGAGAAAGATGTAAATTTGAGGGTTTATCACCCAAACCTGTAAACCCTACACGCACTGATCTTGCCTCACGCAAACAAAGATGAGAATCTGATTTAATGTGTTGCCCCACGCTGCTCTTGCCTTTTGGCCAACAAGGGAAGATTTTTTTTTTCAGTCTAATTTGACCTAGTTTGGGAGTGAGGTGCTTAAAAAAAAAGCACCTATGAAAAAAAGCTGTGAGGGTTTTAGGTGTTTGGTAAACTGAAAAAAAAGGGCTTATTTTGGAAGCTGCTGTGAGAATAAGCTGAAATCAAAGGAAAAAGCTGAAGCTGCTATTTGCAGCTTTGGAAAACTGGCTTTTTTTCAAAGCACACAGAGCTACAGTGCTCCTTTAATGAAAGGACCCACTATCATACTACTTTTTTTTTCAAAAGCTTTTTTACAAAAAAGTTTACCAAACGCTCTGCTGATTTATTTCACAGCCGCTTATTTTCACAGCACAGCCGCTTATTCTCACAGCAGCTTTTTTTCAAAGCACAGCAATACCAAACCAGCCCTTTATCAGCCATATATAGTGAAAGCGCTGGAATTTTCTCTACACCTTCTTCTCATGTTCGTCGCTAGTCCTCCTCCCTAGGTTCCAACGTTAGATTGATTTGCTTTTTTCTTTCAGTTTTATTCTATTTTAATTATAATCCATGCGATTAAAATCCTCCACGTCACTTAAGCAAGATCGTTAGATGCTATAAAATCTAATGGTTAAAAGGAGTGTAGAAGTGTCTAAAATATTTGTCCTTTAATCCTAACCCATTATAATTTGTGATGCAACCTTGTAAGTTACAACTCTAAGCACAAATATATATATATATATATATATATATATGACAGTCACACTTAAAAATCTCTCATTTATCTACCTACGCTTGTTAAACTAAAATCTTCGTACGATTTCAAAGTTTCAACCTTTGCTTTCATGTACAAGCATATTCAACTTTGCTTTTGTACTGATGTTTGAACTTTGAAGTAGTAAAGAAGCAAACTATAACAGCTCTCTCAAAAAACCATGTGACCATATTGAATAAAAACAAAAGAAAAATGCAGTCAATCATCATCAGTCCATGTGTTTCTCATTCGAGTTTTCCTATAACCTAACACCCCTGCGTTTTACACCAGCATTTTCTGGTCTTTTACATGTAAGAAAAAAGGTACACCAACTTCATGGGGATGGGGCCTTCCTTTTGGTTCCCTGTAACCTCTCCATAATTAAATACACGTTTAGAAAATCATTAAAGAATCGTACGGTCTTTTCTTCGCGGAGCCTCACGATAGTTTTTGGGTTTTCAATGTTTTAATTCTCGTGATTGGGGTTTAGTGAACTAAATGTCCTCCCTGATTAAAGAAACGTATTCGGTTGTTGATGTTGGAAAATATTAGTATTTAGATTTATTTTAGTATTTGGGTTTTGCTTGTTAGTTTAGGATTTGAACCTAACCCATCCGAGTTAGGGTTTCTTAGGTTTAGTTCTCTATAAATATTGCTTGTAATTTAGTTTGAGAAAAGTTAGTCATAATGTAGCCTCTTAGGGTTTTGTAGCCGTTTCAGCATTCTCGTTTATTTAATAATATTCCTATTATTTTGTTAATCTTGTTCGTTGCGCACTCTGATATTCAACTTCGTATCAGAGCAGGTTTGATCCTTCCGGATTTAATCTGCTTCAGGTTGGTATCTGTTTGCTTGTTTCCATTGTCGTTCATATTCAGATTGTTAGTTGGTATTGATTGTTTACAAGAAGAAAAAAATTGTTCGTTTGTTTTTTGTCCCGTGACTCTGCTTCTGCACCTTTGAACGCCACAGCCTGCAGGAGTATCCGCAAGTCTGTATTGCTGCAAAGGAAAAAAGAAGGAAAAACAGGGGAGTAAAAAAAAAGGAAGAAACAAGAAAAAATTGGTTGCTTGTTTGAGGCCCATGCGGGCAAAGGGAAAGAAATTTTGGTTGGATTTTTTGTTTGTTTGTTCAGAAGTTGGCATGGGCATTGGCATCGTCATCGACATCGGCATCAGAATTTGGAGTTTTGCATCCACATCTACTTTGGCAAACCCATGTCGTGTACCGCCATGAGTTTGAAGGGGGGGGGGTGTTGGAAAATATTAGTATTTAGATTTATTTTAGTATTTGGGTTTTGCTTGTTAGTTTAGGATTTTGACCTAGCCCATCCGAGTTAGGGTTTCTTAGGTTTAGTTCTCTATAAATATTGCTTGTAATTTAGTTTGAGAAAAGTTAGTCACAATGTAGCCTCTTAGGGTTTTGTAGCCGTTTTGGCATTCTCGTTTATTTAATAATATTCCTATTATTTTGTTAGTTTTGTTCGTTGCGCACTCTGATATTTAACTGTTGATGTGTTTGTAATTATAGATTTATGATGGTCATTTAACATGTGTAGTCTTTTGAGTTGTTTTAAGAGGCACGTTAACATGTATATTATATGTACGTCTTTAATGATTTTTAATAGAATCTCTTTCGCTGGACAAAAAAAATTACACGTATTACATGAGTTCAATGAGCAAAACCTTTTTAATTAATTTTTTTAAAAATTGCGCACTTGATAAAGTTGCAATTACTTACTCTTGTAAAAATAGAATATATTCCACCAAGACTCTATTAAATTTACCCGTATATTACAAGATAATCTGCTACCAATTGAGATGTTTTAGCTTTCCTTGGTGCAAGGAGAGATTAAACCTTTTTGCAAAGGGTCTACAGCTTTATGTGAAAAGCACGACAAAGTCATGCATGCATTATTTGTTTTGTTTTCTTTTGTTTTTTTTCAACCATCATCTTTATTTGATGGTTACATGCAACACTATTTAAATAAATAATGTTTGAAGTATGTGATGAGTTATTGTTAGTCAAAAGTGCAGATTCAAGATTTGAACAATTGGGGGCTCAGTGTTAAAAGTTAATTTTTTTAATAAAAATAGAGTGAAGGGCGCAAAAAATTCAGTTTATTCACTAAGATATTTCGTCGAACACTTGTAAAGTTTATATGCGTCATCTAAACCATGTTGCGAAGATGTCAACAAATATTGACATATACCAAAATAATCTGATGAGTATTATCAACATATTAGATATCAAGCCAAATATTGGTGTTTCGGTCTATTATATATTCTTTTTCTTGAAAATAAGAGAATTAGAAAATATATTTGGAATAAAAACGAGCAATCCAAATCGAAAATCTGGATAAATTTAGACCTAAACCGAATCAATTCTAACCGTATATTTCCCCTCGAAAAGGGCTGTGATATTCTACGTGCTTAGTTCTTAAGCCAACATGTTTCATTTCTTCTTTCCCTTCTCACATTAATTAACTCAGATATTTGTGTACATATTATATTTATTTAGTTTTCCATCTTTATGTGATAAAAGCATTAGCAGCCATCGGATTCGAAATTTTCTAATCACATCATGGTAAAGATTGGGTCCCATCCAAGAAATATCCTAACTTGGTCCAATAATATTGGTATTGATCGAGTGGTTTTCAGTGTGGAGTGGGAGTGGGGGATATCTTACACACGAAAGGCTGAAAGTGGATTTGTTGGTGACATTTATTCTTACATATGCCAGTTTATGCATGATCTGATGTGTGTTACTTGCTTATTAGAGTTGAGTTAGTTATGATTTCTTTATAATTTTATACAGTAATAAGTTAGTCAAAATGTTGCTTTAATTTGTAACCATAAATAATCTTTGTAGTTTGTTTGTGTATTCGTTAGCTTACTGTGATTTTAAACGTGTTTTTATTTTTTTAAACATCCAATAAAGGCGAGACATTGAGTTGCGACGTCTTCTAAGTTGTTGGATCAAATTCAACAATCAACCATGCAAATGATACTCGATGATTTAGGTGTCGAACAAAAAATTGCGATGAAAGAGTTGTTGATAATTTTGTGGCACCATTCATTTTGAGCACTAGATTAGCAAAGGTGCTCACTCTTGGAAATCAACTTGAAAGAGAATAATATCTATTATTTTCATGCATAATAAGTTTAATTGGATGGGATACTTGCACTAGGATATTAGCAAGGGTGCTCACTGTTTCAAGAGCTACTTTGTGTAAATTCTTTTAGGGTTGTTTCAAGTGTTATTTCAAGAGCTACGTTGGTTTATATAAGCATGGCTTCCAACTAATCATGCATGTTGATATGATTAGTGTTAAGCGGTGAATATAAGTTATAGATTACAATTTCAATACTTTATAGAACCAAAACTACGTCAATTGTCTAAGAATTGTTTGCATAATTACTGTAAACTTGTGTTTATATAATTAGAAAATGAAGTTTATACAGCTCATAAGAGTTAGTTTACGCATTATCCCTTGCATGACAAATCCTATTTTTTATTATTTTCTTCTTAAATATCGCTTGTATAAATATAAATTTACGTAAAAAAACTTGAGATTTAGACAAAGACTGAATCAAATCAATGTAGTAAGCCTCACCATAACTAACATCAATTTCAAAACCGTTTCTTTGTTTTAGTTAAATTAGTTATTTTTCCTCTTCCTCACTTATCTCCTCCCAAAAACGCTATATCTTCTATTTATTCCAAAAAAAAACAAATCCAACAAAAAACCGAAACAAAAACGTTACCAAACGGACCCTTTATAACAAACAATTTCCGACACGACAAAAACAATACAAAATTTTCTGGACCCTGAAACCGAGTAACAAAAAGACACCAAAGGAATTTTCAACCTGCCGCGTTCAACGATCCAACCTTTTCATCCCCATCTGACTTCCTCTCGCTTTCCCAAAACCCTTTTATTTTTCTGTAATTTTTTAAAATTAATTTCTAATCGAAATAGTAGACGACGGCTGCTATAAATTAAAACCCAGTAATTTATTTTTCTCAGAAATTGAGTTTCCTGTCGAAACCAATTTTTCTCTGCTCCGCTTTTTTTTTTTTGTTGCCCCCAAATTTTTAGTGACTATGCCGCTTCCGTGGAAGAAGACCAGAGCGACACGGATTTCCCAATTCGTCGCCGATCTCCAATCGCCGAAACGCGGCGGTTCGCTTTTCGTCCAGACCGGGTTTCCCGCCTCTCTCATCGACCTCTTCGTCAAGAACCGGGATCACTTAAAGAAACCGTCGAAAAAGCATAAGAACAAGAGCAAGAAGAAAGGGAATCGGGTTGATGACCGGGTCGACGATCGGATCGCTCCGAATTGTGACCTGGGTTCGAGCGATTTGCCGGTTTTGGTAAAACCCAGTTCGCCAGATTCGTCAAATGTCGAGAATTTGAAGCCCACAGAAGCTGATCATGGCGTTGAGGCTACTGATTTTGAAAATCGTGCGGAGAATTGTGTCGTCGGTGGTGGAGAATGCGTCGGCGGGATTTGGGGGGTGATTCTGATGACGTTGATGAAGATTATTGTGGTGGTGGTTTTGGCTTTGAGCACCAAGAAGCTCGTGGTTGGGATCACATTGTCCGCTTTTCTCCTTCTGCTTCTGGAATACGCGGGTAAGCACTTGGCTTTGTTTTTGAAACCATGTTCGAATGCGAAATCTGTTATGGCTCAGAGATTGTCTGCGTTTTTATTGTTTTCGAATGGTTTCGATTCGAGTGATGATATGAAGGGAGTGGCTGCGAGGGAAAAGACTGTGATTTTAGATTCTGCCATTGAAGAGATTGAGATTGTTGATGTTAACAAGAAGGGAAGATTGATTGAGTTGCTTGGTATGGAATGTGAGGAGACGAAGCCCGCGGAGAAGGGAAGTGTTGGCGTTGATAAAACCGCCGGTGAAAAAAGTTTGGTTGAGTTGCTTGGGATGGAATGTGAGAAGAAGAGGGGGGTGGTGGATAAGAGAAGGGTTTGTGCCAATAAGACTGTCGGTGATGTGTCGTTGGTTAAGTTATTGGGGAAGGATTATCAAAAGATAAAGCTCGTGGAGGATGGCGAAGACGAAGGTGAATTTGTTGGGGATAAGAAGAGTAAGAGTATGAAAAATTCTAAGATTAAAGCTAAACTTATCAAGAAATTCGTGCCTAAGAAGTTGCGTCGAAAGGGTAAGCAAAACGAGCAGGAGCTGGAGCCTGTGCTGTACAGTGGCGATTCTAGTTTCCTCGGAGATGATAAGGTAGAAGGATGTGAAGAACAAGAAGACCGTGAAGATGAGAAACAAGAGGAACAAGAAAGTGAAAACAGATCGGTGTTCTCACTAGATGCAGAGGAGAAGTCTAAAATCCAAGGCTCCGACGGAGTTTCTGATAACGGTGAAGGATCATTGGCTGGCGAAGTAACACCACTGGTTGTTGAAAAGAAGGGAAGAGAAGGAAAAGAAGGTGGTTTTGGGTATCTGGTTCCCTTTCTTATAGTTCTTGCCGGACTTTTTGGAGGTCGGCTTGTTGCCCTTTTTCTTACAATCACTTTCTTTTTTTTGTCGAAGTTGATCGGAACTCTAAGGAGACTGGTAAAAGTATGTCCATGACAAGGTATTCTGTCCCAATCTCAAGTTAAGACTTTCTAGTTTTGCTTCAAATATAGTGTTCTTCAGGTCTCGAATTGTAGTCTGAATGTGAAAAGCTTAGTGTGATAGAAAGAAATTCCAACATTTTCGTTGGCAACCCAGCTTGAGGTGTTGTACTCTAAACTGTAAAATTGTTACAGATACATAATATTAGTACATAGTTCTCGTTTTCTTGTATCGATTTTGTTTCTTTGCGATATCCGATTCACTTTTTCGTTATATCTGTTGTTCTGCTGTAGACTCGGCGTGCTGAAAATACCGGCCATTAGCCGCTCGTTTACACACCAAAAATATTGAGCAATATTGTTACTAGATGGTGAGAAACTTCTGCAGTCATAGTTAACCATCGGATTTACAGAAACATTGTCTTGTATTTCACAGGAATTTTAACGAGGGGTTTCGCCTATCAGAACTCAGTTCCTTTCAATGATTAAAGAATAATAGAAAAAGATGGAACCAGCACCTGGAAGCGTCTCAAAAACCCTGGATCTATTCTCCGCCTTCTTTCACTTACAATATTGTCACCAACTTGCCTTCTATTTACCGATTTCTTAATTTCTGGCTAGTTTCTCTTGCTCATCATTTGACGACCTTCTCTCTGCAAATCTCAGTTACTTACCGGCTTTTCCACAGTTGTCGGACAGCAGGGCATACGCCCGATGAGTTGAGAGCACCTGACATTTTGTTTCGTTTTTTCCACCTGAACTAGGCTGCATTTGCCTACTTTCCACCATCTCCTGCATTTGGAAGCCCTTAGTTAACTTCACTTGGCATTCTCCAAACTCCCATACTTCAGGTACATGTAGATTACTGCTGCTCCCAGTATTCCTTTTGTTGTCAAATGTAGATGGCACACGCGCGCCCGAAAGTTTTCACCGAGTAGCAGTTAATATCATTGACTGAGTTCTGTGGTTACCGCTAATGTTATCGGTGGTATTCAGAGGTAAAACTCATATAGACACACATACATTTTTGCATATTATACTATTGAGAAAACTCCGGCTGTGTAAGTTTATCTTACATTACCGGTCACAAGCCCGGATAAAGAAGGAGGGGGAGGACGTCAGGTAGTCGATAGCCGGCGCTCCACAGTTACGTCGAATCCTTATGACAATGAATCCAGAACGAAATCGCGCTAAAGCTAGGACGTCACCCGTAAGTGGCGCGCTGTGTGGCTTGAGCACAGTGATAAGTGAGCAAGGGTCGCTGTATCTCCATCGGCACCCGGATGCAGTGTTAAATGAGCAAGGGGGCCATAGAAACTTCTTTTCGAACGACTCCACTCAAAGTTGTTTGGGAGCATATGCTCCTATCAACTTTACACAGGACACACAAAAGAAGTACTTTGATCCTATTAGACGGGGGATGGTGAAGAAGCTAGGACAGAAGGGTAGAGTTCAAGAGAGTAGAATGCGTTTAGGAACGTGGAATATAGGAACCTTAACGGGAAAATCTATGGAAGTAGTGGAAGTTATGGTGAGGAGAAGGATAAATATTATGTGCCTACAAGAAACTAAGTGGGTTGGTCTTAAGGCAAAGGATCTAGAAAACTCAGGGTTTAAGCTTTGGTATTCGGGCACAAATAGAACGAGAAACGGTGTTGACATCATTGTGGACAAGACCTTGACACAAGATGTTGTAGATGTCAAGAGGGTAGGAGATAGAATCATGGCAATCAAGATTGTAATAGGACAAGAACTCATCAATGTGATTAGTGCGTACGCACCTCAAGTAGGGTTGGATACGAGTTCGAAGGAGAAATTTTGGGAAGACCTTGGAGACTTGGTGCAAGGAATTGCTCAGACGGAGAAGTTATTTATAGGAGGAGATTTAAATGGACACGTGGGTAGGGAGACAGGCAACTATGGAGGTTTTCATGGTGGCCATGGTTTTGGGGAGAGAAATGAGGATGGGGAAGCTATCTTGGATTTTGCAATGGCATATGATCTCTTCTTAGCCAACACTTTCTTTAAGAAGAGAGAAGAACATGTGATCACCTACAAGAGTAGGTCGTCAAAAACATAAATAGATTTTCTTCTAATGAGGAAAAGGGATCGTATAACTTGTAAGGATTGCAAAGTTATACCGGGGGAGAGCTTGGCTAATCAACATCGCTTGTTGGTGATGGATGTACATATCAAAAGAGTGAGAAAAAAGAACAAGACTTGGAAGTGCCCAAGGACTAGATGGTGGAATCTAAAAGGAGAAAAACAAGTCATTTTCAAAGAGCAAGTAATCACCCAGTGTGTGTGGGATAGAGAGGGGGAAGCTAGCCAAAGGTGGGATTCCATGGCTAGCTATATCCGAAAAGTAGCAAAAGAGGTATTAGGAGAGTCCAAGGGCTTTGCTCCACACCAAAAGGAATCTTGGTGGTGGAATGAGGAGGTACAAACAAAAGTGAAGGCTAAGAAGGAATGTTGTAAAGCCTTATACAAGGATAGAACCGATGAAAATGGTGAAAGGTATAGAAGAGCGAAGCAAGAGGCGAAGAAAGCTGTGAGAGAAGCTAAGTTAGCAGCTTATGACGATATGTATAAGCGACTAGATACCAAAGAAGGAGAGTTGGATATCTATAAACTAGCTAGAGCAAGGGAAAAGAAGACAAGTGACCTAAACCAAGTGAGGTGCATCAAGGATGAGGATGGAAAGGTTCTTGCTACAGAGAACGCGGTTAAAGACAGATGGAGAGGTTATTTTCATAATCTTTTCAATGAAAGACATGAAAGGAGTACTCATTTAGGGGTGTTGAGTAACTACTCCTTTTATCGTCGAATCAGGAAGGAAGAAGTGGTTGTAGCTTTGAAGAAGATGAAGCATAGAAAAGCAGTGGGCCCAGACGATATACCGATTGAAGTGTGGAAAGCCTTGGGAGAGACAGGTATAGCATGGCTCACTGACCTTTTCAATAGGATTTTGAAAACGAAGAAGATGCCAAACGAGTGGCGAAAGAGCACCTTGGTGCCTATTTACAAGAATAAGGGCGGTATTAAGCTAATGAGTCATACAATGAAGCTCTGGGAGAGAGTCATTGAGCATAGATTAAGGCAAGAGACACGGGTTTCGGACAACCAATTCGGGTTCATGCCAGGGCGCTCAACCATGGAGGCAATCTATCTCTTACGAAGATTGATGGAAAGATATAGAGATGGGAAAAAGGATTTACACATGGTCTTTATAGATTTGGAAAAAGCGTATGATAGGGTCCCAAGAGACATTCTTTGGAGGATTTTAGAGAAGAAAGGAGTACGAGTAGCATATATCCAAGCTATAAAGGATATGTATGAAGGAGCAAAGACTGCCGTAAGAACTCATGAAGGACAAACGGAAAGCTTCCCCATAACTGTAGGATTACATCAAGGCTCATCCTTAAGTCCTTACCTTTTTGCGTTGGTAATGGATGAGTTAACATGACATATTCAAGATGATATTCCTTGGTGTATGCTTTTCGCAGACGATATAGTGTTGATAGATGAAACTCAGGAAGGGGTAAATGCGAAGCTTAACCTTTGGAGAGAAGTGTTGGAATCTAAAGGTCTTCGCCTAAGCCGATCAAAGACAGAATATATGGAGTGCAAGTTCAGTGCAAATGGAGGCCAAAATGAGTTAGGGGTGAGGATTGGAGATCAGGAAATACCAAAGAGCCACCGTTTTCGCTACCTAGGATCTATCTTGCAAAAGAACGGCGAATTAGATGGAGATCTTAACCATAGAATACAAGCTGGATGGATGAAGTGGAAGAGTGCATTCGGCGTGTTGTGTGATCGTCGTATGCCACTGAAGCTTAAGGGAAAATTTTATAGGACGGTAATAAGGCTGGCGATGCTGTATGGCACAGAATGTTGGGCGGTGAAGCATCAACACGTACACAAAATGGGTGTAGCGGAGATGAGGATGCTTCGTTGGATGTGTGGGCACACGAGAAAGGATAAGATTAGGAATGAGGATATCCGAGGTAAAGTAGGAGTAGCCGAAATTGAAGGAAAACTGAGAGAAAATCAGTTATGGTGGTTTGGACATGTGCAAAGAAGGCCTACTGATGCTCTAGTTAGAAGATGCGACTACGGGACAGAGGTTCAGGGCCGAAGGGGTAAAGGAAGACCTAGGAAAACTTTGGAAGAGACTCTAAGAAAAGACTTAGAGTACTTGGATCTAACAGAGGACATGACACAGGATCGAGCACAATGGCGTTCTAAGATTCATATAGCCGACCCGACTCAGTGACTTGGATTTTTCATGTCTCCAATCGAGAAGTTTTCCCCACTCGGGAAATTAAGGGAACACTACCTCAACCTACATGCTCCACTCACAAAGCTTCGACATACAAGCTTCAACAAAAGAAAAATTCAAAGAACTTAGTGAAGAAGGATTTGGTGTATTTAACACAATACGTTGAAATGAAACAAAGCTTATTTATTGATATCTCTAAGAAGTTACAAATATGTACATATACACGAGTCAAAATAAACACACAAGAGGGAGCCTTCACAAAGGTTGCTTAGGAGAAGTCTCAGTAGTCGGCAGAGCCCCAGAAAGAGAAGGCACCGGAGGGGGATCATTCGGAGCCTCAGTACTGGACAGCACCCTAGAAGGAGGAGGCATCGGAGGTTGATCATTTGGAGCTTCATTACGCGGTACAGCCCCAGAAGATGAAGGCAATAAATGCCTTTGGAACAAACCCACAAACCTCTGATGATCATGTAAAATCTGACCATCAGATTCCTTCATCTGGTCAAGCTTCCTCTTCATGTTTGTAGCATAGTCATGTGCGAGCCGGTGCAACTGTTTATTCTCATGCTTGAGCCCTCTAATCTCCTGTTTGAGACCCATCACTTCAGCCGCCAATGATTCAACTTGGCGGGTTCGAGCAAATAGGCGTTGGGCCATATTAGACACAGAACCTGCACACTGAACATTGAGAGCCAGAGAATCCTTAACAGCCAACTCATCAGACCGTTTGGAAAGTAGTCTGTTATCTTTGGGAGTAAGAAGGTTCCTGGCCACCACCGCAGCGGTCATATCATTCTTCATCACAGAATCCCCAACGGTAAAATGACCAGTAGGGGATAAGAAGGATGGGCGCCATATGTTGTCTGGAGAAGGCGTGGCTGCCTCTTCAACAAGGTTCAAGTCAAAACGACGATCGAAGGGGCCAGACATTTTCAAATGTGTTGAAGAGAAAAGAGGTCGGACAAATCAAGATCTTAGAAATGCAAGAAGGGAGCTTCTACTGGTGGAGATTCAAGTGTGCTTTGGAACTTAATACCAGCCTCTATAAAAATCTGCACTCGATGGAGCTTCAGAAATCGAAAAGGCGCCTGCTCAGAATCGAAAAGGCGTTTGCTTTCTCAAAAGCTGGGCTGCTCAGAGACCACGAGGGCCGATCTCAGGAATCGAAGAGGCGTTCGCTTTCTCAAAAGCTGGGCTGCTCAAAGACCACGAAGGTCGATCGCAGAAATCGAAGAGGCGCTTGCTTTCTCAAAAGCTGGGCTGCTCAGAGACCACGAGGGCCGATCTCAGAAATCGAAGAGGCACCTGCTTTTTTAGCCTTGTCAGCACCTGTCACATGCACACTCAACTTTGCGGAAATTACGGGCATTCTGTCGAAGATTTCTGGTGAAGTAGAAAGCACGTGAATGTTACTGTTCCATCATTCACTTTCCACACACAATATCAGCTCACGGGTACCACAGATAACTTTGCCAAAAATCTCTGACAAAGTTTAAACACGTGAAGCTTGCAGCTCCCATTACATCGCTATGACCAAGAAGGGTAAAAGAATAGCAAAGAAACAGCACTAACAAAGTTTAGACACATAAATTTTGAAGGTCTAGCTACCATATTATTACCCACAAGGGTAAAGGAACATGACCACTGCTGGATAATTGGAAAGTCCCTGTGTGTCAACCTCTGTGCTCCGTGGCAAGGTAGACTAGCAAACAGGCCTAACCTTTACTCACATTCGAGAAAACACTCCCAACAAGATTGCTTGCTTCAAGATCGAAGAGGCACCGTCCTCCTAATCTCGAGAGCCAGACTCCCAACATGATTACTTTCTCAAAAAGCGACGAGACACCGCTCTCCGAATCTCGAGAGCCAGACTCCTAGCAGGATTGCTTTCTCAAAAATTGAAGAGGCACCGTTCTCCGAATCTCGAGAGACAGATCCCCGACAGGATTGCTTGTTCGAAAACCGAAGAGGCACCGCTTTCTCAACTTCGAGAGCCCCTTAGATAAAGCTTGGCTGTAATCCTCACACCGCTTTCTCAACTTCGAGAGCCAAATCTCCTTGGATAAAGCTTGTCTGTAATCTTCACACGTAACATCAGCTTTCCAGATACCACAGACCACTTTTTCAAAGTGCTCTGACAGAGTTAAAACACGTGAAGCTGGCAGCTCCCACTACCGTGCTATGACCAAGTAGGGTAAAAGAATAGTATTACTCCTTCTTGTTAGGGAGACTCCTATATATGTCGACCTCCATCCTCAACGGATAGGCAGACCTGCAAAAATGCTCAACCCTTCCTCATATCTGAGAGGGCACTCCCAACGAAGCCTCTCGAAATACTCAGCTTTCTTTCCCCCCGAGAATACCTCTGCAAACAAGCTACACCAGAGCAAGAATATCTCATATCATCAGGGTTAAAAGCAAGAGTATCCCATATCATGCTTTTTCCCTGTCTTTTCCTTTGGCCTTGTTCTTACTTGCAAGACAAGGAGAAAGAGAGCAATCAGTCAGTACTTGGAATCAAGCTTCCAGTCCGAAACTGACTGCCTGGAACCCCATTGCTCTCGAGTACTCATCTTCAACATTTTATGCTTCCCGAGAAGATACCACATCTGCCTGAGGAACAAATAGGGCAAGTGAGAAGGATACAAGGAAGCATGTGGAGACAAGCGCAACAGAACACGTGCCGATACATCCACTACTTTGTCAACAGCAAAAGTATCCCATATCAGCAGAGTCGAACGTACTCTAGATTTGATGGACTTGTTTTGACCCTCAAATTCTTCAGTCGGCCTTATACTCTGGCGGAAACAAGAAAACCTTCTAGCCCAGTTCAAGAATAAGCCTGTGGAAAGTTACTTCTTTAAAAGCAAAAGATCTCATATCACCTTTTCTCCTTTTCTTCTCTTTATCATTCATGCTACCTGCAAGATAAGGAGAAGGATAACAATCAGCTGGAACTCGAAATCAAACTTCTGATCTGGGACTGATTGCTTGGAGCTCTGATTGCTTACCTTGTCTGTCACCTATTTCAGCAGATCCCCTAGCTCGGCGACTTGGGGGACTCCTACTACATGGTTTGTATCGCGCTTGACCAAGCCTGAAACTACAAGTAAGCGTCAAGTGAAATTGATACATTACCTTGTGCATCTCCACCAGTTAAAGATACCACCCCTGGAGGGAGGAAGAGTACTTCCAAAGAAGATGCCACATCTACCTATGAGACAGATAAGGCAAGTGAAGACGATACCAAACTTCGGTACTTAAAAGTTTCGTGATTACGAGATCATTCTTCCACAATATTTCCTAATGTCATTTGTATTAAATCATTCACTTGTACTCACTAAAGGAGAGCTTGAACCTATATACTGTGTAAACCCTTCACAATTAATGAGAACTCCTTTACTCCGTGGACGTAGCCAATCTGGATAAACCACGTACATCTTGTGTTTGCTTCTTGTCTCTATCCATTTACATACTTATCCACACTAATGACCGAAGCAATCTAGCGAAGATCACAAACTTAATATTTAAGATGATATTCTTTGGTGTATGCTTTTCGCAAACGATATAGTGTTGATAGATGAAACGCAGGAAGGGGTAAACGCGAAGCTTAACCTTTAGAGAGAAGTGTTGGAATCTAAAGGTCTTCGCCTAAGCCGATCAAAGACAGAATATATGGAGTGCAAGTTCAGTACAAATGGAGGTCAAAATGAGTTAGGGGTGAGGATCGAAGATCAGGAAATACCAAAGAGCGACCGTTTTCGCTACCTATGATCTATCTTGCAAAAGAACGGAGAATTTGATGGACATCTCACCCATAGAATACAAGCTGGATGGATGAAGTGGAAGAGTGCATCCGGCGTGTTGTGTGACCGTCGTAGGCCACTGAAGCTCAAGGAAAAATTTTATAGGACGGCAATAAGGCCGGCAATGCTGTATGGCATAGAATGTTGGGCGGTTAAGCATCAACACGTAGGTGTAGTGGAGATGAGGATGCTTCGTTGGATGTGTGGGCACACGAGAAAGGATAAGATTAGGAATGAGGATATCCGAGGTAAAGTAGGAGTAGCCGAAATTGAAGGAAAGAGGAGAGAAAATCGGTTACGGTGGTTTGGACATGTGCAAAGAAGGCCTACTGACGCTCCGGTTCGAAGATGTGACCATGGGACAGAGGTTTAGGGCCGAAGGGGTAGAGGAAGACCTAGGAAAACTTTGGAAGAGACCCTAAGAAAATACTTAGAGTACTTGGATCTAACGGAGGACATGACACAAAACCGAGCGCAATGGCGTTCTAGGATTCATATAGCCGACCCCACTTAGTGGGAAAAGGCTTTGTTGTTGTTGTTGTTGATACTATTGAGAAGATGGTTGATCTTGTACGTTTAACTTCCGAGCACACGATGAAGCAACCGAGTTATTACATAATCTGCTCTCATCATGTCTGTCATAACCACAGCTAATTTCCTTAAACTGCTCCGATTTAAAGACCGTTGCATTCCACGAAACAATTCCATTGGTAAACAAGTTATGAAATAGAGTTGAAGCCAACTAATGCAGTTACGTTCGAGTCGTTGAACAATGAATCAAAATGCAGTGCACAAAAGTTCTTGCCTTCATCAGGAAGTAAAATGAAATGCTGCCAGAGTTCTACATAACCAAAATGTGTTTTGTTTTAACATATTTATTGCCTAAAAAAAGATGAAACGCTAGGTTTATAGCTGGATTATTGTGTGAGGAAATCATAGCTGGTTTGTTGCTGGTTTTCCACTAAACTCCAAAGAACACTCGGGTTGCCGGTTCAATGTTGCGTTGGCGTGGCAAGGTAATCGGAAGAAATTTCAAGCAGAACCAAATTTTCAATGAAAAATCACAAAATTGTGCTTCTTGGAGAGTATTTTCACAAGATGTAAACATTAATTTCATTGTTTCACTAGTTCTGCTACTGTAAGAAAGATGATATCTTCCACAAGAGGGACTCAACCGAATAATTTCACACAAAATCATTCGATTTCATTGAGATTTTAGTACACTTAAACAAACCTAACTCGCAATACGCGAAAATGACAAGACAAACGGAGAGATGATGTGAATTATTGGATACTATTTTCCACGGAAAACATCTAAAATTTGGCCTGAATACTAGTAATAACGGATTTGTCAACCTGGAAAGACTTGGCGAGGACATCTTCTGAAATTGGGGGATTGGATCCGAACACAGCATTAGCAATGGTGTTGACTCCAGGGTTTTGGCTGCTCAAAGAAGAGAGTGAAACGGCCATTCCAGTGCCCACATTTTTCTGATAGTGAATGAGTCCGACAGGGAACACAAACGCATCGCCCTTGTTAAGGACCTTTGAGATGAGCTTGTTGTCGGGGTTTGAGGTCACGAAGCCAACATCGAGGCTGCCTTCTAAGACGGTTAAAATCTCAGTGGCACGGGGGTGAGTGTGGGGTGGGATGACACCCATTGGTGCGTAGTCAATGCGAGCGAGTGAGATGCCGAGGGTGTTGAGTCCTGGAATTTGAGCCACATTGACAGGGGTGACTTTTCCACCAACAGGGTTTGAGGTGTTGCCCGGGATGTGAAGTCCACTGAAGAAGAAATGCTCAGCTGTTGCTAGCTTGGAGTCCAAGCAAGGTAGCCCATTCACTCTTGTTGCTGTTACAATTAATAAACCAGCATAAAAATTAAAGTCATTTTAGGATTAAGTAGAATCAGAGGTATACATCTTAATGTAATTAAACTAAACATCATCTTAGCAAAACTTAACCAAACGATTCAAGACGAACCTGAGCTAGTAGCGTCAGCAACACAGAAATCCTGCAACGGACTAGGCTCGAAAGCAACAACCAAAGAACATGTCATGGCTAGGAAAGTAGTCAATAGCAGGATTTGGTTTGCCATCTTAATTTTTCAACTTCTTCAATGGGATTGTATGTGAAGTTTATTGCAAGTGAAAAATGGAAAGGATTGAGAGAGATGTGAAGCAATTGATGTACGAGGTTGGTTATTTATAGAGAAGGCAGAAAAACAAACTTAATTTAGAAAAAAAGACGCTGGATAAGTCTTAAACGTCCACTTAAGCTAAAGTTTAAGAACAAACACATACATTAAATCCAAAGTTTGTTCAAAGATTTGTTCTTCAATTAATTTTCTATCCCTTGTGATTTCCCTTACGATCAAGCATTATGTTATGCATACCAAGACAAAGCATGCGGCTAAATTATCTGGGTCCAATTGGAAGAATATATACTAACTTGTAAAATAAATTAAAAATTAGAAAACCATGAAAAGCAGAACTATAATAATAACTAAATAATCAAAGGCATATTTTTCTGTGTGTTTCTGCTCCGGCAGAGGCTGATTTGGTCAGATTATCGAGCTATATTGCCTTGTATATCTTTGTCCAGATGCAAATTCTGGACACTTTCTCCCCAAGACTAAGTCACAGTGTGAAAAGAATGATTGTAAAGGAATGAAAGTTACGTTCATTTTCTTTGATAATTAATAGTGATTGAATAAAGTTGAGGTTCAACTGCAAAACAAATTGACAACAAAGGGAGTAATCTAATTCCTTGCCAGTTTTTGCAAGGTTTCTTGACTTTTTGACGTGGTACTATTCTCTACATCCTGGCAGTGCCAACCCCTTTCAAAGGAGATAGACTTATATGGAATGGGTTCACCGCTATCATGATGTCCCATTCGAACCAAACAATGACATGTGTAAATTTTTAAACACATGACATTGTATTATTAGATCGAGATGCCATGAGACAGTAAATTCATTTCATGTAAGTTTCCCTCATTTCAAAGGCAAATTCAAACAAACATCCATTATACTAATAGTGCAATGTTCGTTTGAAAAAAAATACAGAAATGGCATAGGCTCTTATTTTTCTCCACTGATCCTGCAATCTTGGAATGGATATATATACACTACCATACGAGAGACTAATTAACTTTGATTTGAAAATAACTCTCCTTATCTTGTTGAGATGCAAAAATAGTGACTGCTGGAGAAGCCCTAGTCAATTTCCTTCTGTATATTTGATACTTCAGATAATTAATTAATCGTTCTTCAATGTTTCAAGCTAAAAGTTTGGAGAGAGAAACGTTTACTGCATGGATTTTGCCCCCTTAACCTACTGGGAAATGGCAATAGGGGGAGTGCCCAAAGGGAGAGTGGCCAAATTCCTCCATGCGAGGTTTTTAATTCTCCGATGCGAGACAACAACACTCCACATCTTGGTAAGTATATTAAATTATATTAAATTATTTAATTTACTTTTACTGGATAAAGAAAATTTGTCATTCCTGAATGAATCCTTATACTTATTATAGGATATATCTATGTACATCTATTATAATAAGTATATATACTAAATAGGAAATTTTGAAAAATAACCAATTTTCGTTAGAGAATGTGTAAAGAAATAGGTGTTAATTAGTAGTAGTACATTTTTTTTTTCCCAGAAATCCACTTCAAATTCTAGAGAATGGAAACATTCCTCAATGCCAGCAGGCCCAGCACCAAAGCCGGCACCCGAAAATTAAAGTTAATAGATACGTGATGACATATACACAAGCAGCACCTTCCCATGAAAAATTTGTACAATACGCGGTTACAAATTAAGACTGGACTTTTTCAGTTCATAGGAAACAACACATGCAGAGATACTTCTCTCTATAAAAGCAGAGACATAGGTAGGGTTTCAATCCACAATTCAAACTCATCCTCGATTACAAAGTTTAAACCAAGTTGGCCAATCTCTCTCTGCTTACTGCCTTATCAGATGGCCTCTCAGCTTCTATTTTTCGCATTCCTTGCCGTAACTTCTTCCATTGCTTTGGCATCTGACCCAAGTTCTCTTCAGGACTTCTGCGTGGCTGATGCAACGAGCCCAGGTACCAAGAATCGTTTTTTTTGTTTTTTTTTTCGTAGTACGTATTTCCAAAAAACCAAATACATGCACCGTATCAATTAATAATTATATATGCTGATATTAATTTTTCTCATCATGGTTTCAGTACTGGTGAATGGTCGTGTTTGCAAGGACCCTAAGCTTGTTGAAGCCAACGATTTCTTCTTCAGTGGGCTTCACCTAGCAGGCAACACATCAAATGCAGTTGGTTCACGTGTGACTCCTGTTAGTGTAGCCCAAATTGGAGGACTTAATACCCTTGGCATCTCCGTTGCGCGTATTGATTTTGCCCCATGGGGTCTTAACCCTCCACATACACACCCTAGAGCTACTGAAATTTTGACAGTACTGGAAGGGAGCCTCAAAGTTGGTTTTGTCACCTCCAATCCTGAAAACCGCCTCATCAGCAAGGTGCTTCAGAAGGGTGATGTGTTTGTTTTCCCAGTAGGCCTTGTGCATTTCCAACAAAATGTTGGACACGGAAATGCAGTTGCCATTGTAGCTCTCAGCAGCCAAAATCCAGGTGTCATTGCCATTGCAAATGCTGTATTTGGATCAAACCCTGATATCCCTGCTGATATTCTTGCAAAGGCTTTCCAAGTGGATACGAACGCAATCTACGGTCTTCAGTCCAAATTTTAGAATAGGTTCCGATTTGGAACTTCTGATCCAATCAAAGAGATTCATAGTTCATTTGAAGTGTCTTTAGAAAATTGTTACAGTTTGTTTTTCATCGCATGTCATGTTGGTCTATTGTTTTGTTTGATTCAGAAGATAATATGTCTATGTTCATTGGAAACGTGATCAAGTTGTTACTTGTTTCATAATTCTATTATAAAAGTGGAAGTTCCATATGTTGTGTAAAACATCACTGTTGAGTTTGGGAAACTTTTTCTATCTTCATAATCTGTCTTAATTTTAGACTCCATAATCTTGAACCAACTAAAATGTTATGAGGTATATGTAACCAGATAAATTATTTAGTTTAATTTGCTTGACCTGTTACATGATAATTTATTCATGCCCAATTAGCGTTGTACTCCAAGTTGATATGTTGTTTTGTTTGATTATTTTCCTTACATTTTGTGGCTTGGTCTTGTAGTGTAGAACTTTTTACTGCTATTTTAGGCATTTTCTCTGTTGTATTCTGCTTTTTTTAGCCTTTCCCTCGTTCATTGTTCAGTTCAATACTCAACGTCAAGTCCCAAATAACAGTAGCTGCCAGCCTGCTACGCTTGAGATTCAACTCTATATTGCTTCACAATTTAACATCAATTCTTGTACAGATTGGGCAAGCGTCCTCTCAAACTGTTAAAGGTGCTCTACTCACACGCTGGACAGAAGGAATATGGACAGAAGGAATATGATCATTCCTTCACAGCTAGGTTAGCATGTGTGGATGCACTATTAACGTGGACAGCAAGGCCACTGCATGTGGTTGCTGACTGCTTCAACAAGGACAACATGGATGCCACTTTCTGTCCTTTGTTTATTGCATGCGTCTGTAATAATCTTGTATATAAGTTCTGCTGCAATTGTAGCAGAACATTCATTCAAATATATTGGATCCAAATATTTTATATGGTATCAGAGCACCGATCTTGGTGACTCTGGAAGGCTCATTTTTGCTTCCGCCACAAACACAACCAGTTTCTCTTCATCAAACCCAGCCACCATGGGCGACCAGATGATACCTCATGTATCTGATCCTCTCATTCTACATCATTCAGACTCACCAAGTCTTGTTTTAGTCTCACAACTTCTCGATGGACACAACTATGGACAATGGCGCCGCTCCATGCGAATTGCTCTCATCGCCAAAAATAAACTAGGGTTTGTTGATGGTTCAATCAAGAACCCTGCAACCACTGATGCTAAATATTCAATTTGGCAGAGATGCAACGACATGGTCTTATCTTGGATTTGGCAATCTGTACAAGGCAACATTGCTCACAGTATACTCTACTGCAAAACTGCGACAGCAGCATGGAGGGATCTTGAGGATCGATTCTCGCAAGGCAACGATTCCAGGATCTATCAAATCCGACAAGAGATTGTCGAACACCGACAAGGACAGCTATCTGTTTCAGATTATTACACAAAATTAAAAGCTCTTTGGGATGAATTAGCATCATACCATGAGCCCATTGCTTGTGGATGCGAAGGATCCAAGGCGCATGCAGACAGGGAAGAAAAAGAGAGAGTCATGCAATTCTTAATGGGACTGAACGAGAACTACTCCACCATACGAGGCTCTATATTGATGATGAGCCCACTCCCGGATACACGACGAGTCCATGGATTGGTTCTCCAACACGAACGCCAATTGAATGTGGTGAATCGTCGTGAACCCACTGCCCATGCAATGCAATCCAGTCGTTCAACAGCACCAAAATGAGGCTATGGCACCCACAACCCTAGTTCACGAAAGATTTTCAAATGCAGCTACTGTGACGGAGGACATCCAGTTGAACGTTGTTTTTTTTCTTATTGGCTTCCCTGAAGGACACAAATGGCACGGAAAGAATGTGCAGCCCAGAAATAGGCATACACCTCCAGCCTCCAACAATGTTGAAACGCTCCCATTGACAACTGCTCAGATTGACGCAACCAAAGTACCCATCTCCAGCAATCAACCAACGTTCACAACCGAGGAATATCATCAACTCATGGCCCTCCTTCGCAATAAGAATGGTACCAATCTGCCGCTTGCACATGCAACAGGTATCTATACGTCCAACTGCAACTTTACACAACATTCTCCGCATTCAACAACCTGTTGGATCGTAGATAGCGGAGCCACATATCATATTTCTCACTCATCACCCATCCATAATCACACTAGACCCCAACATGATTTTGTTGGGTTACCAAATGGTGGACAGGCTGCGATTGAATCCATTGGGTCTATTAAACTGTCACCCAAGATCACCCTTCATAGAGTTTTGCATGTACCACAATTTCGTGTGAACCTATTGTCTGTGAGTAAATTAACTTGGGCATTGAAATGTATTGTGATTTTCTACCCGGGTTTTTGTGTTGTGCAGGACATGGCTACGAAGAAGATGATTGGCTTGGGCAAGCAGTTTAATGGCCTCTACTACCTCACTCCAACACAAAACCCTCATCTCGCCAACCATGTCAACCATACCTCGACACTGTGGCACCAACGTCTTGGGCACCCATCCTCGGCTCCTCTTCACTCTTTATCCCAGACCATTCCAGAAATTATTTTTCATTCTCCACATGTTTGTGATATTTGTCCCTTAGCAAAGCAAACTCGTTCATCATTTGTTTCCAGTTCAATAAAATCAATTGCACCTTTTGATTTGATCCACTGTGATATTTGGGGGCCGCACCAAACACATACACCCTCTGGAGCACGTTACTTCCTCACCATTGTAGACGACTTCACTCGATTCACATGGGTTCATCTCATGCGATTTAAATCTGACACACAAACCATAATCCACTCGTTCTTTTCTTGGGTGAAAACACAGTTTAACCGTGACATTAAAATTCTTCGTGCAGACAATGGGGGGAATTCATATCTCTACGATCCTTCTTAGATACTCATGGCACTCTTTTTCAACACACATGTGCTCACACCCCTCAACAGAACGGAGTCGTTGAACGCAAACACCGTCACCTTTTAAATGTTGCCCGAGCCTTACGATTACAAGCTAACCTACCCTTAAAATTCTGGGGGGAGAGTGTACAAACTGCCTGTTACCTTATCAACCGCCTCCCAACACCTCTGCTTTCCCATCAATCTCCCTATAAACTTTTGCATGGGACACTACCTGTCTACACTCATCTCCGAGTTTTTGGGTGTTTATGCTATGCTACCAACCTCACTCCCTCACACAAATTTGATGCTCGTGCTCGTCGCTACATTTTCCTGAGATATCCCCTTGGTCAGAAGGGCTATCGCGTTTACGACCTTGATAGCAAGCGCATCTTTACCTCTCGAGATATTATCTTCCATGAACATCTTTTCCCTCTTGCTAACTTACCACCAGAACCTGCCCACCCTACCCCGGTCTTACCTGTTCCCCATGACGACCCTACTCCTGCACCTTCAGACCCCATTCCCACTATTGATCTACCTACCTTATCAACTGCCTCATCCGCTCCCTCCCTTCCTGACGACCCTACTCCTAACATACTTCCTCCAACCCCAGACACTCCTACCTCGCCACCGCCTGCACCATCGTCTCCTTCGTTGCCCCTAATTCCCCTTCGTCGATCCGCCCGCATTAAACAACCCCCTGCCCACCTTCGTGACTATCAGACCCATCATGCTGCTTTGCTTCAGTCCAGCGCCATCTCTTCCACCATGTCCGGCACACGATATCCTCTTCACAGGTATGTTTCTTATGCTCGACTCTCTCATGCTCATCGTTCCTTTGTTCACAATGTCTCTCACTTAGTTGAACCAGCCTCCTATGAGCAGGCACGCCATGACCCTCAATGGCTTGCAGCTATGCATTCTGAGCTTGAAGCACTTGAAGCCAATCACACCTGGACTTTGGTTTCTTTACCCCTCCACCAACGCCCCATTGGATGTAAATGGGTCTTCAAAATCAAGTATCATTCCGACGGTACCATCGAACGCTACAAGGCTCGCCTTGTCGCCAAAGGGTTCACGCAGCGCGAAGGTATTGATTACAAAGAGACGTTCGCCCCCGTTGCTAAGCTTATTACTGTCCGCTGTCTCTTGACCATTGCTGCTGTTCGCAGCTGGTCTCTTCACCAAATGGATGTCCAAAACGCTTTCCTTCACGGTGCACTCCATGAGGAAGTATATATGTTACCACCTCCTGGTTATCGTCGACAGGGGGAGACTATGGTTTGTCGACTTCACAAGTCATTATACGGACTCAAGCAGGCATCTCGCAGTTGGTTCCAACGTTTTTCATCAACCATTCAAGAAGTTGGCTTTCAACAGTCTCATGCAGATTACTCATTATTCACTAAAGTTTGTGGACACTCCATTACTGTAGTATTGCTCTACGTTGACGACATGATCATTGCAGGAAATAATGAGGAAGCCATCAGTCAACTCAAGCAATTTCTTAGTGGATGTTTTCGAATTAAAGACCTCGGACCATTAAAATATTTTCTGGGTGTCGAAGTTGCACGGTCCAAAGCTGGGATCTCCATTTGCCAACGAAAGTATACTCTGGACATATTGGAGGAAGCTGGCTTGCTTGGCGTAAAACCTGCCAAGGTACCTACGGAACCCGATTTAGTGTTGACAACAACAGGTGGTGATGCCCTCAAGGATCCGACTCGATATCGACGTTTGGTTGGAAAATTAATATACCTTACCATCACCAGGCCAGATATTACGTATGCAGTGAATAATCTCAGTCAGTTCATGCAAGAACCAACACTCCATCACCTTAAAGCAGCACATCGTCTCCTCCAATATCTGAAAGAAGCACCAGGACAAGGGTTACTATTTCCTACGGAGAACCAACTTAATTTGATTGGCTACTGTGATGCGGATTGGGCTAGATGTCCGATCACACGACGATCAGTGACAGATTTTTGCATCTTCCTTGGTAAATCACTTGTATCGTGGAAAAGTAAAAAGCAAGTCACGGTGGCAAGATCTTCAGCAGAAGCCGAGTATCGCTCCATGGCTGCAACCACTTGTGAGCTTACTTGGCTGAGGAATTTGTTGAATGATTTGCGTGTAAATCATCCTGAGCCGGCAAGGTTGTTTTGTGACAATCAAGTTGCTCTACATATTGCAGCGAACCCTGTGTATCATGAACGAACCAAACACATAGAGCTGGATTGTCATACTGTCCGTGAAAGGATTCAGATGGGAGAGATCGAGACGTCTCATGTGCAGACGGGACGTCAAATAGCAGACATGTTTACAAAGCCACTGAGAGCACCTACCTTCCATTCACATCTTGGCAAGTTGGGTGTTATTGATATCCACACTCCAACTTGAGGGGGAGTGTTAAAGGTGCTCTACTCACACGCTGGACAAAAGGAATATGGACAGAAGGAATATGATCATTCCTTCACAGCTAGGTTAGCATGTGTGGATGCACTATTAACGTGGACAGCAAGGCCACTACATGTGGTTGCTGACTGCTTCAACAAGGACAGCATGGATGCCACTTTCTGTCCTTTGTTTATTGCATGCGTCTGTAATAATCTTGTATATAAGTTCTGCTGCAATTGTAGCAGAACATTCATTCAAATATATTGGATCCAAATATTTTATACAAACTAGTCTCTATTACCTCACAATTTAACATTAATTCTTGTACAAATATAATAAAACATTGTGCAAAAAACATGATGTGACAGAGAGTCTATACAGAGTCCCACTTTTGAAAAATTTCTTAGCATTCCTCTATTAATTGACCACGTTTTCTTCTCACTCACTCACCTTTCTATTACGACTTGGAGTTTGCCTGAGCTTGAAAGGAGGAGCTCGCAGTGTTCCCATCTTTTCCCCAAAAATGTCAGTTTTTTTCCTTCATTTTTCACATTTTTTGCTTGGTATACTCAGATATATTGTGAACTTGTGTTTCAAATTGTTCGTGTCAATGTTTGAACTGGGATTTGTGACACCATAATGTTTGGTTAACTTTGAACTGGGTTTTAGTTTCTTTTTGCTTTGCTGCATATTAATGGATTTTTGTTAATATGTTTCTGAAGTTATACAAGTGCATTGCTTCCTTAAGCTTCATATCTTCTTATTGAATATGAAGTTAGGCGCTCTAGCCAACTCGGCTACATCCATGTCTGCTGCTTCCTTGATATTTGATTTCAGTTTTCTTTGTAAAAAATAATCTTGTTTCTTTCCGAATCGTTGACGTTCAAGATAAAATTGTGGTAACCGGATAAAATTTTATGCATCAATTTCAGACAATATATGTACAAGCCTTGTGGTAACAGGGTGAACTTCCATTGATCAATTTGCTACATTTTTTATATATCTACTTCTGTTTCTGAATGAGTTTTATTGCAACTTCAGATGGCAAATAAATCTTTTGCTGTGGACTTGAATAAGCCTCTTCTTCCAGGTCAGATTTGCTTAGATTTGATATACAACATAAGGGTTAGTTTTGAATTAATTTCAATGTGTTTTCGGTCAATTTTCTTATTCGACTTGTCACAATGGTGAAACTTTTACAGGTTGGCTATCTCGGGGAAGCTTATGAGGAATGGGTTTACCAACCTATTCTTAGCAAAGGAAGCCCCAGATGTTTCCACAATGACACTATAGAGGTGTTGTTAAGATCTTGCATTCAAAAGGGTTTCCAATATTGGATGAAATTTACTGTTGTGTTGGAACTAAAGAGCATCAAAACCTAAAGCTGAAACAAGTTGAAGAGGAAAACAAATTCTGGAACAGATTCCACATACCTGTTACAAAATGTAATTTTCTTCTTAGTTCCATTAGTTTTCAGGTTTAGAATTTAAATATTGGTAAACATTTCCTGGATATGAATTAATGTGGTGTTCGTCTGACTCAATAAAACCTGAAACAGTTCTTGAGCCACACGCCGTGGTGGATTGTTCCGCTTGTTTGGCTGCCAGTAGTTTACTGGGCTGTTTCCGTTTCTCTTCAAGCGGGACTTACTGCTCCTCATCTTGCTCTAACAGTGGTCGGTGGAATCTTTATTTGGACACTGGTCGAGTACGTTTTCATCGCTTCCTTATGCACACAAGAACAACAAGCTATTGGTTGGTTCTATATCCTTCAATTCTCCCAACTCTCTCTCCCTCTTTGCTGTATATATTGGTACCATCAAATTTTTCATCACTTTTTTTTTCAGGGTAAACACCATACACTATCTTGTTCATGGCTGCCATCACAAGCACCCTATGGATTCAATGAGACAAAAACCCCCGCTGCAGCGGTAGCTATTGTTTGTCTGCTGGTATGTCCCATTTCACTACCTCAACCACTACTCTCTATTATAACAGGTCCGAATTTCGGAACTAAATTTTTCTCCGAAAAGGAAATGTTCATCTCAGAGAAATACACCATTAATTTTTAACAGAAAAACAAACAATCCATTCACTTTGGCAATTGACTCGAAAAGAATCACAAGTATCAAGTGTTGATAAACTGTTTTGTGCATAAAATTTGTGCTAGTTCCTATTTGGTATTATAATTGTTGAAATTTTTAGTAGAAGTGGATTTTTACATGTCATGGTCTGTACGTATGTGCTAGTTTTGGAACCTGTTTCAACTTTTATCGCCTCCATCATTTGCTCCGGTTTTGTTTGGAGGGACCTTGTTGGGATATGTAACATATGAAGTCACTCACTCCTACATGCACCATGGGGATCCTTCTAAAGGATTAGCTCAAACTCTGAAGGTAGCAAATTTTCGAGGCCTTTTTTATTTTTTTATCTTGTCCTCTCTTTCTGTAAACAATTTGAGAGGATTGTCTGCATTCCAATGCCTTCACAATGTACTTGTGTTCGTACCTGACAGAAATATCACTTGAACCATCACTTCACAACTCAAAGCAAGGGATTTGGCATCAATCTCTCCGTATTTTGGGACAACGTTTTCGGAACACTACTTCCCCTACCAAAAGCAGCTGAGTAAAACAGGTAACTAGTATAGCCTTGCAGGCTGTCTATTTTCTTCGCTGTATTAATCAGTAAGCCTCGCTGGCTGTATCATTTGTTACTCTTGTCTTATTTTCTCTCTCTTAAAGATGTATAAATAAATTCTAGCCACTTGCAAGTTTGATAGGTTGCTGGATTCATGTGTTCACTTCTTTCCGAAATCGAACACTGATTCAGAAATTATAATTATGAAGGAAGCTACTTATATGTATTTTTATTAAAATAGAGAATTCGGCGATATTAATTAGCTAATCAGAGTAGGACGCAAAACGTCCACCCTATGTGAAATTATGAAGGAAGTTTTTTAACTACAATTTTCTATAATTACTTGCGCGAAATTTCGTCATGATAATCAACTGATGAATAGTTTGTTTGGATGACTACAATGATGCTTGAATGGATGCTTAAAAAGTTAAAATTTAGGTGGTCATTCTAGATCATTGAACTACAGTACGAAGTTGGCATATCATACAGATCCTTATATGTTTATATTCTTCATTAAAAGGCCCCAACATATATTTATAACTCATCTTCAACTTGGCTGGGAACCATTGCAAAACACCGAACGTAGCCATGATCATCAATGCATCATATTGATTATTGGTGGTGATGGCAAAAAACCAAGCTTACACAATATATAGCCGGCAAGGCTTGCTAGAGAGTCGTTTGATAATTATTTTGTTTCTTTCAGTTTTTATTTTTTATGTAACTAATAATAGTTTTTAGTTAAAAAAAAACTCAAAATGAAAGAAATTTTGAAAACTCAAGAAGTAGTTTTGATTTTTTTTTTTTAAATTACCAAACGAATCATTTCAAAGAAATGAATAATGAAAAAGAATGATTACCACACAACTTAGGGTATTAAAACTAAACAGACAGGACATGGTTTACGCCACATACGATATAAAACTACGAGTTAATATACCTGGGGTAAATTTTAAAATAGGCCACGAAGTTTTAATTTTCTCATATCGCACTTTAAGGTATTGAAATTGTAGCAATTTAAGCTTTTGGTCTGGTTTTTGACATGATGAAAACTTGAGATCCTTATATGAGCTAACTTAATTGTAAGTCACATTTGCACCACAATGACAAATTACACTCTTCAATTTAATGGATAATTAAACATTCAAAGAGACAAAACTAAAAAATTGATACAATTTTAAAACCTTAATGTATAATATGAGAAAATTGAGACCTCATAAATCATTTAAAAATCACCCAAAATCCAAAGTGGATGCCAAATCTTAGCTGGAATTCCAAAGTCATTTTTAACTGCAAAATTGCTCCAACTGAACAATCTTTTAGGTAACCTGGATTGGTTTTTTATAGTGTCAATTTTGACGTTGCTCTTCTACCTTCAGTTGCTATTTTATTTAATTATTAATTTATATAGGTTCCACCATCCACTAGGATATAAAGTTTTAAAAATGATTTTACTGTTTATTTTATTTTAACGTGGTCCTATATGATAATAAAATAATAATTAACATACTGGTTGGAATATAATAAAACTTGACAGCATGCTTTAAAAGGGTAGTGCTATAGAGAGATTATATTTAGAAATTTTGTAAACCAAATTATGTAGATGTTAATAATTGGATCATTACTTAAGTATTGATTAACGTGTTTATTTTCTATTGATGACGTACATCATTTAATTTACAAGTTTGGTTTAAAAATTTGGTCTTCCTAGCATTATCCGCTTTAAAATGCAACATCAACCATCAATTAAGAATTTGACAAAAAATTTTGACATACCCATTGTAAATGCTTTGAAGGGTGCAAAATGTAGTTAGCTACAAAATTATTATAATTAAAGTAGTAAGGAACTTCATAAGGAGATATCGTTGCAACGTAGTAAAAAGGGGATAGGTTATAAGTTATAACCCACATATTGTGGCCTTAAAAGTTAAAACCCTAGAAGTGATTGTGAGTGTTTGCATATAGGAGGACCACTACTAGAATTATGCTCATAGGACACCATTTTTTGCACACCATTTGTAATTGGTGGCCATAGATATAAAGCACTCACTCTTACTATTTTTTGGTGTCTTTAGAGTGGGATGCCTCTGATATCGATGGCCTTCAAAATTGTTGGCGTCTGTCAAATAACTTTATTTCTTAAAATTACTTTTCTTCTACATTTTTATTTTATTATTTATTTTGTAGGCACTGAAGTGGTGCTGGTTATTTGTTTTTTTTTTTGGATACCCACCGAAATGAGTGAGACAAGTCATGGAGTGGAGTCCATATTATAAGAATTTCTTGTGGTTTTAAAGGTGGACGAAACTAAAATGGTTATCCTCTCTTTCCCCTTTCACAAATATCTCTCCTCTCTCTCCCCTCCACTCTTTCTCCTCCTTCCCCCTTCACTCTCTCTACTTCCCGCATCCTTTCTCTCCCTTTTTTTACAGGCAACAGACCGTCAAATTATACCTTCATAATCTTCTTCCCATCCTCTTTCCTATCCTCAAGTTAGTGTCTACAAATTCGTAGCCAAATTTCTTCAATTTCATATCTACGAAACATATGATTTTGTTTGGGTTTTGTGTGTTTTTCAAGTATGGGAGCGGCGTACTTGATGGCCAAGAGCGGATTAGCAGTGGCGTCGATGAGTGTGATGAGGCCAGAGCTGGTGATGAAGTCGATCGTGTCTGTGGTTATGGCGGGATTGTTGGGTATTTTCGCATTTTTAAACTAGATTTTACACTGCTTTAATTTTTAGTTTTTAATGTTTGATAGTTTTGGTCCTTGAACATCACTGAAAATATGTTTCGATATCATATCTTTTGGAAAGGATTTGACCTTACTCTTGTATTCATTGGCATCTACTGAAGCTGATGACGTCAAAAGCATAGAGATTAGGTTACCACTAGTTGCTAAAAGCTTAGATTTCAGAGGCCTTTATTTATTCGATGATGGGTTTCTACATGTTCTATTGTTTGGTAGAGTTCTTCCACGCTTTTATTAGATGCTACTTCACACTGAGTTGATTAGATTCGAAATGCTTGTGCTCTAAGATTATCCCCGCTGACCTCTCTTTTACAAAACATTTAAGCCAATTAGATGCCTCATCTGTAGAGTGGTTGGGCATTATTTACCGTGAAAAAAGAAGAGTAACGGAGCATTATTTTGAATTCAGCCATAGGAGCATCCCCTGCTCTAGAATCGAGGATTTTTGGATGATTTGGTACTTCATCATCACATGATGGATTAATCAAAGGAGATGTAATGTAGTCATATAATCTCGAGTCGTTGTCGTCATCATGTTAGGAAGAAACACGCGTAAATGTTTTGTATGTGAAATTTTTTTTTTCTTTTTAACTTGTTAGCAGTTTCCCTGCTCTCTTGGAAAGGATTTGGCCTTATTCTTGCTAAGGGTGTTGATATCATATCTCTTCAATTGTTTCTTAATTTAAGTTTTATTTTTTTAATGGGTTAAACATCTAATGATGAGAACGATGAGAATTGAATCTTTAAGTAGAGTATATGAAACATGGTCTTAGAGAAAATTGTAGTAAATTCAAATTCATTATTGTTATTTTCCTTTGTTTTCACAGGTTCCTGACCTTATGATTAGCCTCTCTTCTCATGTATTGATTTATCGTCAATTTAATAAAATGTGATGCTTTAATTAGAGATTGTTTTGGTTGAACAATTTTTGTGTGCATGCTATAAAAATTGTATCAATTGGCAGTAGTGGCATTTCAACACATTTATCTGTATCTAATGATTGCATTCCTGAAAGGATGATTATACGTTGAAATCATTGCATTGTTTTTTCTTGAATTGATAATGTTGATTTCTTGTTTGAGATGCGCCTCATTGGTAAGGAATTTCGGCTTCGTAGAATTAAGACCTACTAAATACAAAGTTAATCGTTTAATTCAGTCTCGGTTGTAGTTTGGTGTTGTGAACTTTTTGTACATTTGCAGGTGGAATGAAGGTGGAAGCTGACAGAGACGAGTCTTCCACATATGCTGTCATGCTTGCTTCAGATGTTTCACAAAGATGTAAGCTCTTGGTCTGTTTTCAATATATTGTTCTTAGTTCATTGTGTTTTATTTTTACCATGTTTTGTAAAAGATTTATTTTTCAATTCAGAAAAAATTGTGGGACTCTCAAGAAGGGAATGTGGTTAAGTGAGCTTCATTGCATGATGAACTTAGGTCTGACGCCTGTAGCTTGTAGTGGGAGGATGGAATTCTGAAAAAGGCTTAGTTGTAACTTGTAAGTTATGTAGGATTTGTTGTGAATAGCTGAAATTCAATAAGTGAAAAGTTAACTATGATACTTTTTGTGAATTTTACTTGATGTATATACTAGAAATGCCATAGGGAAGGCATATAACCAATTGGGTGGATTTTGTTAGTTATCGGTTTGCTGTTGGTGGATGTGCATAGGTACATAGGTGTTATAAAATGTAACGTTGTCACCCTTGGGTACTTGGTTGTGTTGGACAACATCGTTGAATGTAATATGCTTTCTTATGTAGCACAAACCTTGTTATTGATAAATCTATTGGATATAAAGTGTGGTTGGTTGGAAATGTGAATCCTTTTACAAATTTAAATTTCATGTGAATTTTATATTAAGAAGCTGAGTTTTAATATAGTACAGAGTTATTACTAAAATGCATGTAATACAATTTGAACATATTGGCCATTTGGAATGCTGTAGATTCACACCAACTTTGGTGCCTATATCTTAAAAGCCACTGCTCCTAATATAGACACATATGATTGGTGTGTGTACGAGTATGAAAGGCACCAATGGTAGTCTCAAATCTAGCCACTAATAAGAGGGACAATGAGATATTTTGAATTTTAGAAATAATTATAAAATATAAAAATGTTGTACTGTTCACATACACACCAATGCAATATTGGTAGCCATTGTTACAATAGAGTCCTCTATATAGGACATGTTCTCTAGTTTAGTGGCTGCTTAGTGGTCATTGAGGTTTACCACCAATGTGAGTGTCCACACTTAACAATAGACACCAATAAAAAGGATGGCTGTTAGCCAAATTTCTAGCAGTGGGCCTTCATAAATCGTGTAGTTGATATGGATGCAGTGAACTGCTTTTTCTAATCACTTTTTGTAGGGGAAACACGATGCATTATCTTCTGCATGGATACCACCACATGAACCCTATGGATGCAATGCGACTTGTTTTTCCTCCTGAAGCTGCCGCTGTTTTAAGCCTTCTGGTATGTTACGTACATTTTCACTACCTCATCAGGTCCTCAACTTAACACACACACACACACACATATATAAATGTATGTATAATACGCTGCTTCTGATATATCAATCTACATGTTCTGCTCGTTCTCGATTCTGTCTGTTTAGGGTTTTATTCCCTCCATCAGTTGCTCCTGCTTTGTTTGGTGGGGGCGTGTTGGGATACACAGCATATGATCTCACTCATTAGTACCTGCACCATGGGAAGCCTTCTAAAAGTTCGTCTCTGAATCTCAAGGTAACAATAATTTTTAATTTTAATTTTAATTTGGAGACAAATTTATGGTTCTATTTCATCAAATAATCCTCACTTGATCTCTAATATTCATGACTTAATTAACAAGTAATACTTGGTCGTACGTGTATGTATGTTTAACTGCAGACGTCTCACTTGAACCATCCCTTCAGAATTCAAAACAAGGGACTTGGGGTCACTCCCTCCATAAATATACCTAGAATTTAACCAGTAGTCAGCCTTGCTGGCTGGTTGGATTCTTTCTTTGTTTTCGCTAAATTATATATGTTTTTCTTACTAGGACCATGTCAATGTGGGCCTCAGTTGGCCGAATTGACCAAACCGTAGTGGCCAGTTTCGCTTTTCTATTTTTTTTTTTAACAAAAGAAATTTCAAAGGTTCAAAACAAACTGGACCGTAATGGTTTGGTTCCGTTATAGTTTTGAATTTTTCTAAATTGAATTGCAGTGACATTACTTAATTAAGCTTGTTAGTGGAGATATATATTAGAAAACTTTAACGAAAAACTTATAGTATTGTTCACTTTAACGAAAAACCACATTTTTACATTAAAAAGTCAATCATGTTACTATTCACTTTACCCTTTATTTTGTCCTTATCGTTAAAATTCAAAGTTTTTAAGACATTTTCATTAGTTTTCCTTATATATTACTAGACCAAATAATGTAGCGATGACACTAAAATATCTTATATGTTAGAAAAGATTTATAACATGTTTACTTACTTGAAATGAGAGAAGAATATGTGGTAAAGTAGCTTCGTAATCAATATATATAATTTATGATTTTTCATGTATTATCTTGACTATATTTGTACTGGTCTGAAGGCTTTTTGATGTAATTAATTTAAGTTTTCCCTTAAACCTTGAATAAACGAAACTAAGAGATTTGAGTTAAACTATACAATGAAATTGTTACAACTATATACTGAACTTTTCATCTATGTGAATTGAACTTAAAACCTTTATATTATAGAGGAAAATACAATTATATTTTTACACTTTAAATATCGTTAAAACTTTGTGAGAATAATTTACGTTTTATGAAATATCAATAGCATTAAGGTCTTGTATATAAAAGCTTATATATATTACTATAATATTAACACAAGACGTTACGATAGTTGGGCATCAACAACACATAAAAACCATCTATACATTCATCATATGAGCAAAAGAGAATGTGTCCCAGTTGGGAGAAAACGAGAGCAATGTGCCTTTACTAGAAGTTAGCCAACTGTTGACGCTGACCGGCAGTTGAGGCAACCGATCGGAATGAATTTGCCGTTCTCCTACAAAAATATTTCATGTATGCCCAACCAAATTCCCCTAATTAACAAAGGGAATTTTCGAACAATAAAAAAAAAAAAAAGGGAATTAGATCCCTCTGGACCCTAATGTCCGGAGTAAAAATAAAAAAAATCTGAACTTTTGATTTCTATGGAAAAGAAATTAAAATCATTAATTTGTGTGAAATAAATCGACAAAATAAGTTAATTAAGAACAGTCAAATTTAATTTGTGTGGTTAATATTTTGATCTCTAGACTCTGAATCCTAATGTCCGCAATGAATCAAATTCCTTAACAAAGTTATCATAGGGGGACCCACAAGACTTTTTTTTTCCCAACTACGTCATTGAAAAGAAAAACGAACTCAGACAACAGACACCGTCTCAGCTTCTACACGGTAAATTAACCCACCGCACTCCGCTGTAAAAATATTTGTTAAAAGAACTTGAAAAGTTGCGAGACTGGCCACCGTTAGAAACTTGGAATCCAACGTGACGAGTGCTGGCTATGCGCATACAAAAATCGACGGCCCAAATCGTCCCATATCTTAAAATCATCTGCCACAGTACGACTTGTTTTCCACAGACGCGGAGAGAGAGAGAGAGAGAGAGAGAGAGAGAGAGAGAGAGAGAGTCAGATATTCCTCTGCCACCGCACCACTTGACGCTCAACGCGGAAACCTCTTCTAGTGGTGGTGCTGGTGGTTCATATTCTGTGGAGAGAGAGAGGAACAAAGGGTGGTCGTGTTCCGTCGTTCTCTTGCGTTGGATCCGACCCGGGTTCTCAGTAGGTAACCCATTGCTCTCCCTCGTCTGATTTTTTAATTTTTGTGTGGTTTTCGTGCGATTTGTAGATCTGGGTTTGGTGTTTTGGTTTGGAAAATTGTGGGTTTTGAATTTGGGTTCGATAGGTGCATTGTGGGATTCCTTTTTCTTGTCGAACCGTGTGATTTTTTGAATTTCATGATGCTAAATGCTGTTTGGTTGGTGAGAAATCATGGAAGAAAAGGGGAAGAAATCATGGGGTTTGAGAATAAAGCATGAGTCTTGAGACTTTGTGTGATATTGTGTGGGGCCGTTTCTGCAGAGCGACATTATCTGTTTGGTAGCTGGGAAAGTAGAGGTAAAAGGGAAAACTGGATTATCATTTTTGCAAGAAAAAATGGATCTCCTGTGAATTGATTAATTTCAAATTAGGCATTTGAGTGGAAATTTCGTTTCTGCATCATGTTATGGATACTGTGTTTCGTTTTTGTTGTCAAGATTCATCTTTTTTCTCATGGATGCATGTTAAAATTGATGAAGAAAATTCCAGATTTAGATCATAGTGCAAATGAGTCCGATAAATTCTTAGCTATCAAATGTCGTCATTTACTTGATAAATTCTTAGCTATCTTTTTTCTCTGGTGCTGATTACTGCTTCACCTTGATTAGTTTATCTTTTGATAATCTTCAAAGAAAGTTTTGTGGCCTATAGGCAGGTATTAGTCGGTTTCACGGAATAGTTTAAGGAAGTCAAAGAGAACTTTCCTTTAAATTGTCGTTGGCAGGGAGACTTAGTCCATAAGATTAAACCAGTGATCAATTACTGATATTATAATCAGATGTAATATCAGATACTAACTCATCACATGTTACAATTTTTTATCTCTAATATCTGAATGCTTATTGCAACTATGTAATTAGATCTTTTTGGTTCTTGTCCTCTATGGATCCGCATCATTGAACTTAATGTATTAGTTTTGCTGTTTCTCCAGCAGTGTTATACGTAACAAGATGGTTGCACAGGACTTCAAAGTTGATTTGGATAAAGCCCTTGTATTTCAGGTAAGGCTTGCCTAATGTTTTTTCTTTGTTCGTATATGGACTTGAATATGTATAACCATTTAGATCCGAGGCTCTTCATTCGTAAGTATTCGAAGTGCCATCTTTCTAGATTTTCAATGATGATTTTCAATTTATTTCTCCAAATATATCTTTTATTTTTGGATAGATGCTGAGAAATTTGCCAAACAGTCTCTTTGCACAGGGACATTTACCGCTTATATTTGGTGCCTCCTTTTCCTTCTCTGAGAGTTCATAGCATGTCACATTTTTCTCTAGAATTGCTTTTTCCTTTTTTATAAATCTATGAGCATTGTGATCTCTCTTGCGACCCCGTCTCTCTTTATTGTATTTGATGATTGTATTGAATTTTAGTGTAACTTTTGGCTTTTCGCAATCTTTCACAGGTTGGCCATCTTGGAGAAGCATACCAAGAGTGGGTTCACCAGCCGATTGTTAGCAAAGAAGGCCCTCGATTTTTTGAAAGTGAATTTTGGGAGGTACTGCCTCCCCCTTTAGTTAATCCGTTACAAATTTAATTCACATATGCTCACATGGTAGCACAGTGCACATGCAGCTAAATTTCTTTCTTGAGAATTTGCAGAGCTCTACTTCTGACTCATTTTTCTACTTGAATTAGTTCTTGACCCGCACGGTGTGGTGGGCAGTTCCTGTCATATGGCTGCCAGTTGTGTTCTATTCCATCTCAGTGTCTGTACGGATGGGCCATACATTCCCTGAAATAGTTCTGATGGTTGTTTTTGGCATTTTTGTCTGGACATTGCTTGAATACACGTTGCACCGCTTTCTTTTCCACATTGAAACAAAGAGCTACTGGTTTGTTTCTTATAACTCTCTCCCCACTTTTTATGTTTTTGTTTACGCATGCATAACTTCTGAATGTCACCGAGACTAATGCAATTGTACTGCTGTAACTGCTTCAGGTGGAACACCTTACATTATCTCCTTCATGGCTGCCACCATAAGCACCCAATGGACGGCCTGCGACTTGTTTTCCCTCCTGCTGCGACAGCTGTTTTATGCATTCCAGTATGTCTATTCTTCCATATCTCTTATTGTCCTGCCTTCCTGTCATTATGTGTGGTTCAAGAATACTGTGGTTAATGGTTATTCTGAAGGGTCAAACTAATTATTTTTCTAATGGAAGCAAAATTACATGTCCTAGGGCCATGATACATTGTTTTGAATTTGATTAGATAGGATATCTGGTTACTATTATGTGTATTAAGATTGCATAATTTTGGTCTTGAGGTTTACTTAAACCTTAACAGTATTACCATTAAATAAATTTGTCTAGGATTGTTTTATATGAAAAAGAATTTCATTACCAATCATAACGCAATTGTCATTTGTGCCAGTTCTTTAACTTGGTGAAGCTGATGGCCTCTCCTACTGTTGCTCCTGCTTTGTTTGGAGGCGGTTTATTGGGCTACGTGATGTATGATTGCACCCATTACTATCTTCATCACGGCCAGCCATCAAGTGAGGTACCCCGAAATCTGAAGGTAAAGATCACTACGCTTTTCATCCTTGCAGGAATTTTACCCATTAGACCTAATATCTCTGTTTGCATTGTAATCATGATCAGAACTTACAAATCTTTTACACCTTCTGCTTGACGGGAACTGGTCAATGCCCAACAAGAATAACACGGTGTTTGCTTGTGTTTGCAGAAATACCACCTGAATCATCACTTCAGGATCCAAGATAAGGGCTTCGGAATAACTTCAAGCTTATGGGACAGGGTGTTCGGAACACTTCCAGAATCGAAAGCAGCCAAGAAAGTCAGATAACTTTGGAAGAAGAAGGGATTAGCACCCGGCATTGGGTTAGGATAAGCAAGTGAAAGTGAATTTCAACATTAATATTCTTTAATTTGCTGTCTCCTAAATGTCTCCTAAATTTGCTGTACACGTAATTTATCGACGTCTTCGGGTTGGCATGGCATGTGGGATGGAGGTGTCAATTTTTGTGGTGCTGTCATGTAGAAATTAACATAACATGGATTATTGTCGTCGGATTCATTGCTTGTTTATGGGAGGAGGCTGTCTCCAAGTTGTCTATATTTTGCCTTGGCTCTTAAGCTATCTTGTTGCATGTTTTCCTCGAGAGTGGACTTTTCAATGGTCTGCAATCAATTGTTTGATTATTTAAAATCATGAATTAGATTAATTATGTGGATGGTTGATCTGATTCCCTTTGTTGACTTTAGCTATAGCATTGAGAATATAAATTTGAATTTGAATATTTGAATTGAGGGTAAGACTTATTTATCAATTTTTTGAATCTATTTTTTCAATAAATCGTGAATTTGTCTGGACATTATTAAATTAAAGATATCATCGAAAACCATACTCAGGTAGGAGATAATTTGCTACATGATCGGAGAATACTCTTGTGGTACGACGTTCATCATAATTATCAAAAAACAACCTTCCAATGTGAGGTTGTGTGTACGAGGCTTATCATAATTACTAAAAAAGACATTCTGGCTTGAGGTTGTAAATATGTCTTGACGCTAAACTTTTATGGTCCAATTAAAAACAACCTTCGTAATTTTCTTTTGAAGGGTGGGTTTCTTCTTAAAATCCGTAGTTGAGTATTTAAAATCATGAATTAGATTAATTATGAGGATAGTTTATCTGATTCCATTTCCTTACTTTCTATAATCCTAGGTTACCTGATTTAGTATTCTCTCATACTTTGCTAAGTGAACATCGCATCGAGTGTCTTAATTACATTAGTGAAAATAAGTCTCGAAATGTATACTGGAAAAAAATGTATTAAAAGGACAATACTTAGGTCTTGACTGCTTGAAGAAAATCAGAGGAGTTGTAGCATGAAACATGGGCACCCCTGACGATAATCGCCACGGGTATTCGCTAGCGCCCTTGAAGGCAGTCTGAAGACTTGCCAACGCTCGTTTCTGTATCTAATGACATGAACCAATAATACTGCAACACTTGTTCGCCCAGTTTTGAAACATACATCCACCACACATATTTGATTTTTCATTCCATATTGGGCTGGGCTAATTGCTGGTTTGAAATGGACTTGGATCTGAATGTGGGCCGAGGCCAGAATGCAGTCTGATTGTGTATTTTTGGTTTTCAAATGGTCGACAGAGTGAAATTTTTTTTGAGGATTGTGGGGTTTAAGGATCCGATTAGGAATCGGGTTTACCGACCCAAACCACATAGGGTTCCTTCCTCTCACTGCCGGTATTCAATGGTCAGTTGTAATTTGTGTTGGATTCTCGCTCTCTTTTGCGTTGAGAGATTCATCAACAATTTGGGGATTTAGGGTTTTTGCTGCTTGTTAATGGGCCACTTCAACTCCTTCGTCCCACTGCAATAGAACCAGTACGACTCTCTCTCTCTCTCTCTCGCTCTCTCTATATATCAATTCGTTAACTTTTCACCTTTCATTTCTAAAGCTTCTTTGATTTGGCGACATGATTGCAGCAATGGCGGCAGACGGGCCAGTGAATCCCCAGGTGGTCAATTCGTGCTGTGCTACGGTAAGGGTTCAATTTTTCAAATTTTCAATTTTTTTTTTTTCTGAAGTTTTAATATTTTGAATTTATTGGTATTCGATTTCATTGTCACCCAATTTTTTGCTTGCTATGCAGTGGAAACATAAGTACTCGAAGCTCGAAAAGGGACGGAATGCACTGCGGGAAGCTGTGCAATTACTTCAACAGGAGGTTGAAAGAGCTCAATCCGAGAATTCCAATCTCAAGAAAGGTAAATTTTATAGGATCTTTCAGACATTAAAAATTTCGTATTGTTAAGTAAGCTATTGAAATGTTAATAATTTCTGAACATGACTCACTTGGATTGTGGGTTTGTTAACGAAATTCACATCTGAAGCTCCATTCAAGTAGCTGTAAATTGGGTACCTGTTTGTTTTATGTCGAAAAGTTTTAAAGTTCAGTTAGTTGTCAAAGCAGGTTATACTTTTTTAGTTCCCTACCTGTTCAAATTTATGCTTTAATGTTATTAGTTTACCCGTGAGATTTGTTTGTTTCATGTTAAACACAATGTCACTTTATGTGTAAAAATCTAGAACCAGATGCAAAACTAGGTTAAAATGAAATGCTTTTCTGAAGCTTTCCGGTTAAAATGCAATGTTAGTTTGTAAATAGTTATGATAGAGAGTGTGCTAATAACTTTTCCAAGTGACTAACCTCCTTTTCTTGCTTTTCTAACTCTGTACTTGCAGCACTAGAGGAAGAGCGAGCACGGGTAGATATTGAGAAAAAGGAGAAAGAAAACGCATCTGCTGCTAGAATATCTTTGGAGAAAGAAATTTCTGGGTTGAAATCTGATATTTCCCTAAAGCCGAGAGGAAATGTAGATGCTCAATATAGAAGTGAACTAAACCTTCTCAAAGCACAAGTTTCTGACCGGGACAAGGAAATTTATCGTCTCAATGTTCATATTGAAAGAGAGAAGAAAAGGGCAGACTCAGCATGTAAGAATGCCGATGTTGAGAAAGAGGAGAAAGTAAAAGAATCTGCTGCTAGGGCATCTCTGGAGAACGATATTTCTGGGTTGAAATCTGAGATATATTCTCTAAAGCAGAGAGAAAATGCAGATGCTGAAGATAAAAGTGAAGTAAACCTTCTTAAAGCTCAAGTTGCTGACTATGAAAAGGAAATTAATCATCTCAAGGAGCTTATTGAGAGAGAGAAGAAAAGGGCAGACTCAGAAAGTAAGAATGTTGACGTGGAGAAGAAGAAGGCTTCTGAAGCACGAAAAGCTGCTAAAGCTGAAAAAAGTAAGGTTGATGACGAAAGGAAGCGTGCCAATACTGAAAGAGAGAAGGCTGAGAATTATGAGCTTCAGTTGGAGGTACTGAAGAAAGAAGCTCATAAAGCACGTTCTGATTTGGCTTCTGAGACATTGAAGCTTGTTGAGGCAAACAAGAAGATTGAGGGAGAAAAACAGAAGGTGGTCAAGGAGAGAGAGATTGCAAATTCAGAGAAGGCCAAGGCTGAAGAGCAAAGGAAGTTTGCTGAAGCCAATAGGAAGATGACTATGGAAGAAAAATGTCATGTTGAAAGATTGTCTTTGGAATTGGTAGAGTGTAGTAAAAAGATTGATGAGTTACAGAAAGAGATAAATGAAATTAGGCGTTTAAGAGAATTGGATGAGGCTCCAAACGCCCAATCTGATAACAATAGAAGTGGGGTAACTTTCCAAGAGAGTAAATCAGATGAATTGAAGTTGGTTTTGGAGCATCCATATTTTGAGGAAGTGAACAAAAGGTACGAAATTGAAAAACAGAAGGTAATAAAGGAGAAAAAAGGGGCAGAATCAGAGAGGGTGAAAGCTGAAAAGCAGAAAAAGATTGTGGAAGTGAATTGGAAGAAGGCTATGGAAGAAAAATCTCGTGCTGATCATCTGTCTAGGCAGTTGGACGACGCTAAGAAGAAAATTGTGGAATTATCCTCCAGAAAATTGATTGATGCATCTGCTGTAGAACTTCAAAAAGATAGGGGTGCTGAAAGTGTAGAAGTGAATTATTTGAAGAAACAACTTAAGTTTGAGAAAAAGCAGAAAAAGCATGCTAAAGAAGTGGTCAAGCTGGAAAGAAGTCGGAACAGTATCTTGCAACGAGAACTAGGTCGCTTGCAAGTGGAGTTTGATCAATTTTCACAGCGCCTGGGTATGCTAAATAAAGCTTTCTCACGTAGTGCTGAAGGTATAGATGACCCAAAAAAGGTTCGTTTTCTTCAGCCTAATCTCTATTACTACCATATTTCAATTTGATTTTGTAGATAATTAGTATTGTTAGTTTTCATGATAGTGTTTAGGAATCTATACTCGGAGCATAACATATATGTTTTAGCATTTGCTACAGCTACTGTTGATTTATTTTCTTTTTTCAGGCGTTGTTGATGACAAATGAACCTTATTCATCTGATGGCTTTTAGTGCTGTAATCTGGTTCAATGATTGGAAAGTTATAGAATAATACCAGAATAACACTAATAAGGTTCAAACTTCAAAAAGGTGTCTTAAGTTGGTGAGTCATATGTTTGAACTCTTTAGTCTAGCCCTGAAACATTTCTTTTACCTCCAAGTACAAGTAGAAACATAGGAAAGAAAATAGGGAACTTTCATGAAAGGGGCTTTGACAAAGTTTATTTTAATAAAAAAACCATGCTATAACTTTATTTAATGAAAAAAACTTAAATTTTAATAAAAGGGATAAAAAACTTAAATTTTAATGAAAAGACATAATTTTAATATTAAAAATAAATAAATAAATAACTGACGGGCGGACCCGTGCGCCCCACACAAATTGTTTATGAAATTTAACGGTATGACACTGTTTATGAAATTTAACGGTATGACACTGTTTATGAAACTTAATGGTACTACACTGTTTATGAAACTTAACGGTAGATGCTCGTCCCAGATTTTCAAGTTCTTTCACTAGAATGCAATAAAAAGACAAAAAAAAAAAAATGATACAGATCAACGTCCACGCCGTTAAAGTCATGCATGGCTAATAGCTCAATACCATTACTAGAAAAATGGGTGATGAGTCCAACGATGTTGTCAATGATGTTGCCCCACCCCTACCCCCAACCATCCCAACCCACAACTGACCGACTCCCTCCCAACCATACTGGCCCAGATGTGGTTTTGAATTGAACGGAACCCACTTCAATTTGAAATCTTAATTTTAGAGGAATAAAATATGCTTGGATTATGTCAAAGGGTTATGCAACTGAAGGATTGGTTGGGTGCTCTTTGCACGCACCTTTAGTTATGTTTTTTTTTGTTTTTTTGTTTTTTGTTTCTTTCTCTTGTCCTTATCATTAAATAAAGTTATAGGATGGTTTTTGGTTAAAACTCAAAAGTTTTGAAGCCCTTTTCATTAGTTTTCCTAAGAAAAACACTCAGCTCCTCTTTTGTTCTTTTCTTAGAAATGGGGAGAACGTGATAATTTTACTCTCACACCTACTTTGTAGTTGTAGTTTTGTGTCAGAGAGTTGCATGTTTCCTTTTACATGTGACTTATGCCAGTTAACCTTTCAAATATTTAGTTTTGCTTCCAATGCATGGGTTTTTATTTAATATTTTTGGGTATGTCTTGTCTTTAACAAGCATAATCTTTCTTTCTTGGACTTTTACATTATTTACCCGAATATTATCAGTAATTTGAATTTCACAACATTGTAGTTCTTTTCTGTTTACTGAAATGGAGTCATGCAATTTGTAGATGAACCTTCAAAGTGGAGTTAAGCGTCTCAGGCCTGGCAGCCCAGTTTTGGATGCAAGGGAAGCCATGCAACATACTGCACCATTTCTTCTTTTATCTGGAGGAAACTGCACTGATTCTATCTCAGGTATTGATTCTATATTGGAGTCTCCAGTCAGAGGCTCTAACCGAAAAATGTTAGAGAGTTGTGCAATACATTCCAGTATGGAATCTTTTTCTGATAGACAGTTGGTGGGCTCACAGGAAAAATTGGTTGAAGAGAATGTGCAACCAACAGTATCCAACTTGTCTGCTGAGGTTACTAAAATAAATTGCAATGAAAATGCTGCTGTGGTTGCTGAAAACAGTGTCAGAAGTCCTGTTAGAACTGATGGGGTTGGAAGAGTTAATGAGCATAGCAGGAAAAGAAAGAGGATACTTCAGGTAGTTGAATCAATTGAGAATTTATATACAGAGGGTAAGCAGTTGCACCTTCGGGTAGAGGAAAACCTTTCTGTTTTGCATTTTTTGTTGGACAAGCAAATGAAAATACCTTATGAAGAAGGGAGATATCTCCTTCCTAGTCTGCAGGGTAATGCAATGCATGGAATGCTATATGAAAAGGGAAATGAAGGTATTGAAGATAAACTGGCAATGCAGAAATATGCTGACAGTAATGAGCAAAATACGGCCGATAAATTTGAAAATGAAGTCTTTGGATGTGCAAATGTTTGCAGACAAGTTCCATTAAATGCTAATGAGCTGATAGGGGTTGCTCAAGCAAGCAGAAAAGGCATAAATGGTTCTGCTACAAGTGATTTTGAAACTTTGCCAAGTTTTGATGAAGTAACTGATGGGGACTACCTGAAACTGTTAGACTTGGACAATGCTTCTGATGAGGAATGCTACAGGATGGCAATGGAAATGCCACTGTCTCCTACACTTCCCGAGATTGAGGTTCAAGGCCTTGAAGCATCCAGTGCAGATAAGATTAAACCTTCATTAAAGGAATCCTACTGTGAAGGATTGTCAAGTAAAGAAAAACGGCCACCCTCTTGTGGAGTTGAAGTTGATGCTCTTGACATACTAGGGAAGAGCGGGAACGTTTTGGGTAATTCTGCAGTTACAAAAGCTTGTGATCTCGAGGACTCTGGTGCTGAACTGATGTCTGATGCTCCGTTTGCAAGAAATGTGGAGGCTGTGTTCCCCCTTGGAAGTGAACTTGGATATGTGGTGTTATCTAATTTTAAAGACAGCAGCAGCATTTCTAGGATACGTTATGCCTTCAGAGCTTGTATTACACAATGCCCTTTGGTTACTGATACAGATTGGAGGGTGCTAGAAATTCTGCTTGCTCTCAAGACTGAAGAAAAACTATTTCCCAAGTAAATACTCTCTCTCTCTCTCTCTCTCTCTCTCTCTCTCTCTCTCTCTCTCTCTCTCTCTTATGGTCCTTATATTGATCTTAATCTTGTTTTATTTTCGAACTGCCAAGTTGGTATATATAAAGAGGTCTTATGCTTAGTTTACTAGTGGATATATGTGCTAATTGATTTATTTTTGGTGATCCTGTATAGGGAAAAGGTTTGCGTATTGTTTTCATTGTTGCTGCTTAACTTCTCCACTGCTGCTTTGAGTAAATTTGGGAGCTTGAATTGGACGTCAACCCCCTGCTTGGATTCTTATGTTGGACACATGTGCTCAGGTCTGTTGATTTTTTTCCTTGATCATGTTTGTTATAATTTAGAAAGCCATTATTGGTTTCATCCTGGATTTTGTTCATTAATCATACTGTTTTTTCCCTTTGTGCAGTGATGTCTGATTGGGAAGGGAGAAGCATATTTGCAGAATTTGGTAGTTTGGAGGAATCACTTAATATCATGGAGGAATTCCTAATAAATGGAAGATTTGTGGTGTGTAAGGATGAATCTTCAGAGACCCTGATTGATGGGGTTCATATATCCCCTCGACCAGCATCAGCCGATGAGTTGGTAGCAGGGAGCATTGTATTAGCATCAATATGTGCAGCAATTGACCACAATGGTTTTATTTGTGAAATGTCTTACAATATTTTGCGGATTAGCAGGTCCAATCATTCATTGATTCTGACTATCCTACATGTTTTTGCTTATCTGGGTGGAGAGAAGTTTTTTAACTTTGGCAATTCCAATTTAGTGATTATCTTGAAATCCATTGTTACATACCTTGAGGGAGTAAGCTCATCAGATACTGCTAGTTCTTTTATTCCATCTGCGAGCAATTCTCGAACCATGTTCAGTCCATGTATCAATTGCCCATTTTTTGATGATGCTGTTTCTATGGATGCTGCTATATCATTGCTTTTAGAAGGGCTCCAAATGAATGCTTCTATTCAATCAAACACTCCTACCAATTTCTTGGATTGTGATCTCAGTGACCTCCTATCATTGGTGGAGTTGGTTGCAATCAAGATGGTATGTGTTAATATCCTTCTGAGTATGAATTTTCTCAATTTGTTGTTGTCTTTTCAGTTTGATAATTTATTGGTTTATTAGGTACTAATTTTTGGACTTGCTGCTTGTTTTTCTCTTTTGAATGCAGAGTTGGGAATGGACAAGTGCTAATATTATCCCGCGGCTATTAAAAGTTATGGAATCATGCATGGCTGAGAATGTGATTGCTGGAATTGTTGTTCTCCTTGGTCAGCTTGGGAGGTATGTCTTTGATTACTTTCCCTTGCATTTTTCTTTTTCTTTTTTCTGCTGGAATTATTGTTCTTCTTTACTTTCTTCTAATCTTTATATAAAGCCAAATGTTGTAATGCTACTAGTGCCAGTACTTGAGTTTAACGATATGTTACTTGTTTTCAGGATCGGAGTTAATGACCTTGGATATGGAGATAAAGAAGTTGAAATCTTGAGGGGGGAATTATCTGCATTTTTATGTCTGGACTCTGCAATGAGTGTCGGTCTTCCTACCCAAATTGCCACTGTTACGGCATTGTTGGGGCTTCTCTCTTGTGATTTCAAAACAATTATTCAGAATAATGCGAACTCTGCAGCCATTGCAAGTCAGTCCGGTCCGGCTGAGTCTATAAGAAAGTGGTTTTCTTTGCTGCCGAAGAAGCAACAAGATGTTTCATTCGACCTTCTACAAACACCTGGTGTAAATAAGACCTGAGCCTGAGACAGTATCTTGCAAAGCTTGACGTGCTTGGACTGCAAGGGTTCTCTGATGTGTTGAACTGTACACGGATTGTTGTGAGAATCGTTGAAATTTTCTTCTCGTTGGGGAGAATTGAGGTTAATCTGGAGTAGGAAATTTTGTTGAGTGTGAAATAAGTTATATTCTTTTCCTAAACATCTTATTGGCATATTGTCAAGTAGGAGCAAATTGCAAAAATTTATCGGGACAAAAGGACACTTTACAATTTGAAGTAAAGAGGTATCATAGCAACCAATTCCCAACGAGTAGATTATTACACTATGCAATTAGCATTTTAGTACCACATAATAATTTGTTCAAAAATATATAGTGAGGTTAAAATTTGCGGAAATTTTATTATATTATAATGTATGACCTACACCTCATGAATAAAATGTTAGAATGTGTGGTCAAGTATCCAACAGCAAAGGATCTAATTGTTCAAACCTCAGGTATTCATTCTTCAATACCACACTAATTTCTCCGAAAATTATATAGGAACAATAACTATATTATAACGTGGGCATACACCAAATGAATGAAAGGTCAAAATGTGTGGTCAAAGTATCGAATGGCCAAGGATCTAATCGCTTAAATCTCAGCATATCCCATACAGCATACTAGAGAAACCCTAAAATTTGTATTCTAAGAGTTAAATTGGTGGGTAAAGGAAAGAAAGGAAAAGGGAAGAAAAAACTCCTTTGTTAGGGTTTCTGTATCATATATGCTTGAACAGTGTGCTGCAAATCAAAACTGAGCACCAAAACAAGGGAGGCCACTTGTACTCTCTCACTCAAGCAGTGTGGGATAGGGAAGACCCCTTTCTGCGTGTCCTTTTTTTCCCATTTCTCTTTGACACGTCGACGCAACAAAACACCAAGCTTCCTCTCTTTGCACACACATATACAACAACAACAACAACAACAACAACAAAGCCTTTTCCCACTAAGTGGGGTCGGCTATATGAATCCTAGAACGCCATTGCGCTCGGTTTTGTGTCATGTCTTCCGTTAGATCCAAGTACTCTAAGTCTTTTCTTAGGGTCTCTTCCAAAGTTTTCCTAGGTCTTCCTCTACCCCTTCGGCCCCGAACCTCTGTTCCGTAGTCACATCTTCGAACCGGAGCGTCAGTAGGCCTTCTTTGCACATGTCCAAACCACCGTAACCGATTTTCTCTCATCTTTCCTTCAACTTCGGCTACTCCTACTTTACCTCGGATATCCTCATTCACAATCTTCTCCTTTCTCGTGTGCCCACACATCCCACGAATCATCCCACAAAGCATCCTTATCTCCGCTACACCCATTTTGTGTACGTGTTGATGCTTCACCGCCCAACATTCTGTGCCATACAACATCGCTGGCCTTATTGCCGTCCTATAAAATTTTCCCTTGAGCTTCAGTGACCTACGACGATCACACAACACGCCGGATGCACTCTTACACTTCATCCATCCAGCTTGTATTCTATGGTTGAGATCTCCATCTAATTCTCCGTTCTCTTGCAAGATAGATCCTAGGTAGCAAAAACGGTCGCTTTTTGTGATCGTCGCTAGATTGCTCCGGTCATTAACTCGAAACACACTTAGAATGACTCAAAATAATGAAAACAATCAAATTAGACACTAGGAACTGAAATGGACGGAAATTGAATTAAAAGACTAACAACAATGAAAACTAACTAAATAATATAATTTAATAATGGGGGGGTTTGGTTTTGACGAGAAGTAAATTAAACTTAAATAAATTACAAAATTGACAAAAGCATGAAATTAAGGTAAAAGGATAGATGACGGACTAGCTAGAGGGTTTTTCTCCACACATGACACATATGCAACCTAAATTGATTTTCAGTTGTTCTTTCAATAAATTGTGAATGACAATGTTCCAAGTTAATTAGGTCCGCTTAAATTAACTCTTAGATTTCCCTAGATTCATTGGATTGAATGGAATACGCATTACAACCAAATTATTCCTCATCAAAATCCCTAACTATGGAATACGCATGATAGAGACATTCAACAAAGATCATTAAGTTCAACGGAAATCATAAACATTGACTAGGCATTCATAACTATAGAATACGCATGTTAATCCAGCCTAGAATTCACTTAACACGATTGTGGATAACAACCTTCACTACTTGTGAATATAAGTTCATAACGATTAGGTGAAACTCCCTTATATTCTAGCATCAAATTCATGCATGAAAATTAAGCGTGCACTCTTAATCGACATACACAAATTAGTTATCAATCAAGCAGTTAAGCAAATTAAATCACAACTCAGAAATCACAATTGAAGGTAATCAATTCATATTACAAATATATTCATGGCTTTGAATTAACCTCTAGCCAAAATAAATTTAGTTACACATTATTAACAAATTAAACCAAAAGTAAAACATGGGTTTGAGAAGATAAAACCAAGAAAAATGGAGTGAAACTTTGCTCTCTGTGTTGTTCCCGTCAGTTTCTCCTTGCCTTTGCCTTCTCTCCCCTCTGTCCTGCCTCTGCGCCTCACTCTCCTTCAATGGTGGCGGCACAAGGTGGTTATGGTGGTTGAATGGTTGGTTATATGGAGGAATGGATGGGGAAGGTTTAGATATGTAAGGAGAGGCAAGGGAAAGCTTGGAGAATGGTTAATTTCTGGATGATTTGAATGAGGTTGCTGCCATGGTATTTATAGGAAAAGGATGGACTTGTTTAACACAAAATTCTGGTGGAATTGAGTAGGTGAGCAAGGCAAAGAGTGGGAATTGTTGGTGGGTTAGGTATTGAGTCATCCATTCACATGTCATGGTGAGTTAAGCATTGCATCATCCACTCACATGTCATGGTGATTTAAGCATTGCATCATCACTCAAATTTCTGGTGAAAGTGAATCAATGCCCACGGCATTGAAGAATTTCTTGGTTTTGAGTGAAGTTTTGGTCAATCCTTCTAGAAATTTATCCCTTCTTGCAACTTGTATTTGTTTCACCAGATTTTTAGCATGTTCATAGCCTCTTTTGTCTTCAAATTCGTCCATCCTCATGCCTCCATGCTTGCACAATCCAATCTTGGCCCAAAAATGCTCTAGAATGTTCCAAATTGCTTCTTTTTGCATACTTTGACACTAAAACCTGAAATTGCACGAAAATAACTTTAAACACTATAATTATCATAGTTTAGCTAATTAAAAGCAAGAAAACAAGCTAACTAAGTCGTATAAATATGCTCCTATCAATTTCCCCCACACTTAGCTTTTGCTAGTCCTCGAGCAAAACAAAGAAAACAAGAACAAGAAGTAACAAGAAAAACATTAGCTTCCCCCTATGTGACCCTCATAGAATTTCATTCGAGAACACAAATCAACAAGAACCATAGCTGGCACCAAACAAGCTAATCCAAGTTCATCTTCCTTATTCAAATATTAGCAGTAATCTTTGAATCATCCTTGAAGTGTAATGTGTGAGATAGCCATGCTAATGCAATTTCAAAATTTTTATATTTTTAAAATCATCATATGCAAACTAGCAACCTTCTCACGGGATATACACTCAATCACACATGTGTTTAGTTTAAATGTGTTTCGCTCAAAGAATCAAATGTGAAAGTTCTACCATAAGCTTGCATAAAGATCACTTCTCCACAGTCATAATTGCAAAACTTAAATCAAGAGGACTTTTATTGGATGTAATGAGGTTTAGGGAGAGGGTTATTAAAATGAAAGAATAGGTAAACACAAGTTCCAAGCTACATTGCAAGCAATTCTTTTCTTTAGATTTATAAGAACTCAACCTTTCCAACGATTCTTTTAGCACCTCCAACCACACCCTTAAACTGAAACTTTAAAAACTTTTTATTTTCTTTGTATACAATCCTTCTTTTTCTTTTCTTTTTTTCTTTTTTTTTTTTTTTATTTTTATTTTTATTTTTTTTTTAAATACAAACATGAAATACCCACACACTTATTCTTTTGCCAAACACCTTCAAAGTACTTCACAAACATTTCTCATAAGACAATCTCACATTGCTCACTAGCTTGCTTGGAAAGGGTAAGGAAAAATGTTTCAGGTATAAGGGTAGACATATCTGGTGATAAGAAATAAAAGGCTCAACATACACGGCTCAAATTGGCAATCTAATGATATCATTTTTTCTTTGGGAAACATGGTTATTTGGGTCATAGTGGTAAACCTAATGCCTCTATCATTTCCAAATTCATGCAATTAATGACAAACATTTTGAAAGATCGTTACGCAAGTTCTAGAGATGTATCTCACATAAGTTCATCACACATGAAAGAATAGGAGTGTATGAAAAATGCACACACTTTCAATCGGCTCAAAAACTCACATAGGATGTATATGGTCACTAAATTCACATATGAAGCTTTAAGTCATACTTTAGTTTCACATTAACAAGGCTATGTGCATTTGGTTTTTCAAAGATGATCAAACATGTACAAAACTAACAAGAGAATTAGGAATTTCACAAAACACATGTTAACTAAGTTCTTGATGATCATGGTTCAAATTTGATCCAATTATATCATTGGGTCGGGAAACTAACAAAAATCTAATTCAAAACAATAAGGGAAACAAGACCATATTTTTGGATTTTTAAATTTTCCGATTTTTCTTTGAAGGTTTTTTTATTTTTTTTAAAGAAAACAACACTAATTAAGAAAACAAAAAGCAACAACACAGAAACAAATGAAATTCTAGAGATAACTACCCCCACACTTAAACTGGACATTGTCCCCAATGTCAGAAAACACTATAATGCAAATAAAAATGAAATAAATAAATAATAAGAAACAAAATAAAGCAATTGGAGTGAAAACTTCCCTAGTTTGCAGTAAAATCAAGCGATGACCCCCCAAGCTAAAATTCTGCAATCAACTTCAAGGGTGGAAATAACCAAAAATTCCTGCAAAGAAAATAAATCATTCAGTTAAGTAACGCAAGAAAATGTAAAAAAAATTGCAAACGAAAAATTGAAAATCACGATAAAAGACAATGAATAGAACTAATAAGTGATCATTGGTCGTGCTTGTTGACTTTCCACAGCTTTCCTCTTGAACTGGGTGACACTTAGCTTTTTACTTGCAAGTGATGATTTGATGATATTGTACGGCGAGGCTTTGCTCTTTGGGAATGTTGCAGTTCCTTATTTGTTCTCCAAGCAGATGTGGCAGCTTCTCTAGTTCTTCATCTCAGACTCCTTATGCTGAGTTGATTGTGCAAGCTGCATTCTTCTCTGCTTGTTTCTTCTGCACGACGGGCGGGCACGAGGTAAAGGTGTTGGTCGGTTTCTTTCTTTAATCTTTCCAAGTGCCCACCTCTTGCTCTCTTTCTCATTGTCCTTAGTTGAGGATGAATCAGCACGTTGTCTCCACATGCTTCGAGGTATCATCTTCACTTCCCTTATACGTGAGAGACGAAACGAAAGCATAAGATGATGAGTACTCGAGAGCAGGTGCTGACTGGAGAAAGGACAGGGAGAAAGCATGATATGAGATACTCGTGCTCTCAACCTTTATGATATGAAATACTTGTGCTCTGGATGGGTTGTTTGCAGGGGTATCCCAGGGGATGAAAAATACAGAGTGACTTGAGAGGGTTTGTTGGAAAGCCATTTCAGAGAGGAAGAAGTGCTGAGAGGGTGTGCCTTTGCTGTGGGAAGGCGAAGGTAGATACTTATGAGACTTTTCTTCACAACCGGAACTATTCTCTCACTCATTGTCGGCAGCCGGTGGATGGATGAATGGTACAAATTACGCGCTTTCTGACAAAGCTGTCCGTAATTTTCGCAAAGCTGCTAGTTGCATGTGACGAGTGACAACACGTCTGGACAAATTGATCTTTTGAAATCCGGGGTTCGGCTCGTGGTTTCTGAGCAAGCCCAGCCTTTAAGAAATGAAACGCCTCTTTTGAGAAAAGAATCCTGCTTTTGAGAAAGGAGCCCCGACTCTTCGATTTGCGAGAGGACGCTTCTTCGATTTCTGAGGAGCGCCTCTTTGATTTCTTCTTTTTATAGAGGTGTTAATTTTGTTCCACAACACACTTGAGCTCTCTCCTGTAAACACTCCCTTCTTGCACTTCCAAAATCTTAATCTGTCCGATCTCTTCTTTCTTTACCATTCTGAAAAATGTCTGGCCCTTCCGATCGTCGTTTTGACTTGAACATTGGTGAAGAGGCAGCTATGCCTTCACCAGACAACATATGGCGCCCATCCTTCATATCCCCTACCGGTCCCCTTACCGTGGGGGATTCGGTGATGAAAAATGAAATGACAGCTGCGGTGGTGGCCCGGAACCTTGTCACCCCCAGAGATAACAGACTGCTCGCTAGACGGTCTGATGAATTGGCGGTTAAGGAGTCTCTGGCTCTTAGCGTGCAGTGTGCGGGTTCTGTGTCCAACATGGCCCAACGCCTATTTGCTCGAACCTGTCACGTCGAATCGTTGGTGGCTGAAATACAGAGTCTCAAAGAGGAGGTTAGAGGACTCAAGCATGAAAATAAACAATTGCACAAGCTTGCACACAATTATGCCACAAACATGAAGAGGAAAATTGACCAACTGCAGGAAAATGATGGTCAGATTTTACTTGATCACCGAAGGTTTGTGGGTTTGTTCCAACCGCATCTGCCTTCGTCTTCTGGGGCGGCACCGCGTAGTGAAGCTCCAACTGATCAACCTCCGATACCTCCTCCTTCCGTGGCCCCGCCGACTACTGAAGCACCACCTGACCAATGAATGCTATTAGTTTACACATCATTGTAAAATATTTTTACTTTTATGTTTTTTTTTTATTTTATTTTTTATTTTATTTTATTTATTTATTTATTTTTTAGGTGTGTTTTTTTTTTTTTTTTTTTTAAATCAATGTAAAATATGTAAATCAATGTAAAAAGACTTTGTTTAACCTTCCCCCACACTTAAACTAAATAACACAAACTCACATAAATCAACCAAATAACACAACTAACTGAACAAAACAAAATGAAAGCAGTAAAGATAAGGGTGTAAGTTGAATGCTTGGGTTGCCTCCCAAGAAGCGCTTGCTTTAACGTCCGCAGTCGGACGAATCTTTCCTTTAAACTCCCTTCGGCTCCAAAGCATGGAATTTATCTTTTAATGGGAGGTAATACTTGAAATGATTCGGCAATGGTTTAAATTCAAGAGTGGGTGCCTGAATCATCAAAATCAGAAACATGTTAGTATAAATTAAAATTAAAATTGGAGAAGATGGCTTACTTTCTTTTTCCGACACAAACTCAATGACAAACACCACATCTTTGAACATTTCCGAGACTTTGAACTTGGCCAGGTTTACTATGATGGTTGTGGCTTGTCCCGTGTTATCAAACTCAACTACTTTGGGCTTGATTGTCTCATGCACAGCCTCTTGGATGTATTCTTGATATGCTTCAACCACTTCATTTTCTTGAATCTCTTTTCTTGGTGTGCAAGGTTCTTTGAACGTTTCAATACCATTGGGAACTTGTTTTGGTGCACCAAGAATTGGGATATCACTTTGCACCTTTGGAAGAGCTTCCACAATGTCTTTTTCACTCTCTTTGATATTTGGAATCAAAAACCTACAAGGAAAAAGGACATTTGGTGAAATAATGTTAGAATGAAGTGGATTTAGAACTTCCTCACCTGAGTTGGATGACATAGGGATTTGAGGAGCTTGCAGCAAGAATTCTTCTAAACTGCCCAGGTCGTCCTCCTCCTCTTCTGCTTGCAGCAGCAATTCATCCATGTTCGGGCTGTGTTTGGATAGTTCTGGGATAGCTTCATCCTTCATGTCACCTTCCAAAGTGATAGCATCGTGGATTTCAAAATCTTCCTTCGAATTTTCAACAGTTGAGCTGGAGAGTTCACTTTGCTCTTGAATTTGTACCATGAATTCCATAATCTCTCCCATTTGACTCATCAATTTATCCAACTTCTTGTCTTGATTTTGTTGGTCCTGCGTCAAAGAGGTTAGTACTTGAAGAATTTGATCACTATCCATGGACATACTTGAATTTGATTGGAATTGTTGTGGGGTATGCGGTGGTGGCTGCATAGGCGTTAAATAAAACTCCTCAGATTGCTGCCAATATCCATCTTGTTGAGCCTCCTTGGCTTGATTTTGTGAGCCCTGCACCAAAGAATTTAATTCATCAAAAATTTGATTGTAATCTATTGACGAATCTGAGTTTGATTGGGCATATTGCACGATTTAGCTATTTTAAACTATTATGCTGTAGTGTCACTTGCATGCATGCACGGTAGCAGTTTGCGTACCTTATGCTGACGTAGTAGTCTTTACTTGCAGAGAAGGGATCCAAGCTTGAAGTTTGACGAGGACTCCCACAAAGTAAAGGTACAAAATCTTGCAGATGTCTTGAACTGCATGAATCCTCTCAATACGATGCCTTGCATGCTTAGTTGTTGCTTTTGCTGCAGAATACAAGACTTTCTCCAAAAGCGGTATTACTAAACTGTAAGTTGTGAGTGTCAAAGAACATGTGCTCACTGTTTCTTGACATACAGTAACTTGGTCAATCCGTGTTAATAGTTGAGAAAATTATGGAGCCTTATTTGGTTAGGTTAGGAGTCCTTATTTAGTGCAATTAATTATGAAAACCTTATTTAGTTGACAAAGAATTTGTTACCATTTAGGACTATAATGAAATCCTAATTGATTTGGAATATCCCTTTAATCAGTTAATAGGCCGGATTAAAGGGATGAGTGTCTATATATTAGGAGGTCCCTGCACTCACAACATTATCCTATTCTAGTGCAAAACCCTATTTCTGTGCACAAGGACTCTCGGCTGCTAGAGTGTAGAAGTTCCTCCTTGAAACCCTAGCAGTCATGGCTTCTTCTTCCTCCGCTTTGGAAGATAAGTTTATTTCCCTTTAATTGTTTGATTGGTTTATTGTAGTTATATTTGTTATATCTGTGATCCTAGTAACTTGTTGATTTTCAGATTACATCTTACATAAACAAGATGAAGGTACGTATGTCCTTCTCTATATGTGATTCAGTGCGTTTTTTGCTATGTTAATTATGCTTGAATTCGTGTTAACTACAATTACTTGACTTCATAGTGGAGGTAAAGTTTTCTTAATGAGGGTGTGTATGGTGATTAATGTTCAAAATTTTGGTAGAGATGGTTTAGCAAAAACAGATAACTGTGGATCATGATCCGCAAGGAGAGAAAGATGCTGTTGAAAGCAGAGGTGGTTTTATGTTAAAAAGGCCAGGTACTTGGTGCACAAGTTTTTACACTTCAAACAATTGGTATGGTCCTATATTTGAGTTGAAATTTTCTGTACAGGACCTCCTGGCGATAATTGTTAATGATATGTTTCAACATTTAATAGCCGACCCCACTTAGTGGGAAAAGACTTTGTTGTTGTTGTTGTTTTATATGTTTCAACATTTGCGTATATTTCGTCTGATGTATTACCAGTTGGCTAGTCTTCTAACATTCATAATGATTTTAGGAAATATTCCACGTGCTGATGGCCAATTAGATATGACAAGGGCATTTGGGGATCGAAAACTAAAGGAGCACATAACTTCAGAACCAGATATAACAGTAAAGAAGGTTGACGCTGAAACAGATTTCATCATTTTGGCAAGTGATGGATTGTGGAAAGTAAGCTTAGCATTTTCTTTAATTTCTTAAAGGTTTTAACATTTCGATAAGATAATGTATTTACTTGTACTCGTCCTTCCAAATGCTTGAAACCTTTTGTTGTGTTTATGCAGGTGATGTCAAACCAAGAGGCTTACGATTGCATTGAAGAGTTGGATGATGCTCAAGAAGCAGCTGAGGAGTTGATTAAAGAAGCCTTATCTAGGAAAAGCTGAGACGATATCTCCTGCATGGTTGTTGTCTTTCACTAAATATGTCATACTTTCAGTTGTACTGAGTTTGACATTGTCAATGTTTCCTTGTATGATGTGCAAGTATTTGAATTTTTAAACTAGGTCTGTTAGGAAGAGTAATTTCTAATTTTCTCCAGATTAGCAATGGAAGTTTTGCACCAAGTGTCGAAATTTTTTTAGGCCTTCTCCCTTGTGGTTAATTGGCGTAGTAAGCGGATATTCACATTCTAACAATGATATCATTAGACTGTCTACGTGTTAAGCCCAATGATTACACTTGGGTTGGGAAGCCCAATAGCCAACATAAATTGAATGCACGTTTGTCTATCACCTAATAAGTTGATACTTAAGGTCAAGATTTTTCAGTTTTATGATACTAACATATGTGGCTTGACATACCAGATGATTCTTAAAAGAAAATGCTAGCCACTAATCCTTCACTTTAGGAAATCTTACAAGACTTATGTTGCTCGGTACTGTTTGGTAAGAAAATATTAACTTTTCTAATGACTAACTATTCACATGCTGGTTGATCCATATAAGCTTACTGAGTGGGATTTTTTGTTTATGTTTTTTTTACTTGATATCTGCATATGAAAAAGCACTTGATTTCTTCATAGAAAGAGGACACAAAAGAGTTTTTTTGAGGTCCTTATACTCATTATGCCTGGCATTGAATAGACAGGGAATTCACCTGAACCTGAAGAAACATTTGTTTCAAACCTCTGTGATTTCAAACAAAGAAGGAAGAGGAGGGATGCTTTGTTCATTCCTGAAGAAGTTATCTGGATCGGCCTTGCTCTTCACCTGTGCCAGCCTCTTGAAGTTACCCTTGAAGTACCTTGTGCCCCAAGTACTTGCCTCCAAGTAGCTTGTGTTTTGCACGTTGGCACCCAAATCAAGGTCCTTGTAATTGATATAGGCACCCCTTGGGGACCTAGAAACATAAGGGCTCATGAATCTGTAAAGCATTCTTATCCAGTGGATATGCTTGTTGGTTTCCTCCACTCCACTTCCATCCCACTTCACTATGTACTGTATGTTGAACAAATTACCTTTTCTGTGAGGAAATGGGATTTCATGTTCTGAGATCTCATTCATTTTGCCACCATATGGATCCAAAATCATGTACACATTTTGTTCCTGCTGAAACCTCTCCCAAATCCCTTGGAGTCCCGATTCGGGTATTGGGTTCTTCACGAAGTCGGATTTAGCCTTGAAATTCATCTTCCAGAGGGGATTTCTAGATAGCAATACATCTGAGGGCTGGTCTTTTTGGAATCCAGCAAAATACTGGGCAGATTGGATCCAACTCATCTCAATGCAGTCTTTTGCCTGCAATCCCAGCTCTGGAAAACTCAGCTTAATCAGTGGGATTAATCTGTCAATTTTACCAAGAAACAGTGATTGGAAAGATGCTTGAACCGTTTTCTGATTCCCACTCCCCACTTTCTGAATTATGACTCTGATGAAAAGATCTTCATGAAATTTGTCTGCAATATATTGCCACCTGTGAACAAGGCTGGTAGCTCCTTCGGCTAGGGTTTTGTCAAATGTAAAACCCGTCACAATTTTTGGAACCTGAACCAATTTGATTTTCCATGAAACTATGATCCCAAAACTTGATCCCCCACCTCCTCTAATGGCCCAAAACAAATCCTCACCCATTGTTCTTCTGTCAAGGATTCTTCCATTCACATCAATTAACCGAGCATCTATGACATTGTCAGCTGCTAGGCCATGCTTCCTGATTTGGGTTCCAAACCCACCTCCACTGAAGTGCCCTCCAATCCCAACAGTAGGGCACAAACCTCCTGGAAATCCATGGACCTCACTTTTCATGGCAATGCTATAATAAAGCTCACCAAGTGTGGCTCCTGACTGCACCCAAGCTGTTTCATCTGCAAGGTTGACCTTGAGGGAACGGAGATTGATGAGGTCAATGATGATAAATGCGGTTTTGCAGAGGTAAGATAGGCCTTCATAGTCATGTCCTCCACTTCTAACCCTGACTTGCAGGCCAAGTTTCCTGCTGCAAAGAACAGCGGCTTGGATTTCAGACTCATGGGAAGGTGTGACAAGGAGAAGAGGCTTCGATGTGGAGTTTAACCACCTAGGGTTTTGCTGGGAAGATTGCAAAAGAGATGAATACAAAGAAGAGTTTGAGGTGTGAATGTTTTGATCAGAAATTTTGCTGTAGTCTGCCATGCACTGACTGAAAATTTCACCACTGATTGAAACAGAAGATACCGAAGGAATTGAGACCAAGAGCAAAGAAGCTAGTAGTGCAATGAACTCCATCTGTTTCAGGAATTTAGGCATTTAGATTTTGATGAGCGTGTGGTTTGGCTATATATATATATATATATATATATATATATATATTTTTTTTTTTTTTTTTTGAGTGGTATATTTTCTTGGTGAGGGTGGAATATTTAACCTAACTAGCTATTCGATATGCTGAATTCGGCTTGTTTTTACTTCTGCTCATCCGCTGCGTATATAGGAACACAACCAAAGAAAGCGATGATTCCGATGGAGTGAATTGAGAATATCTATCATCTACCACATTAAAACCAAAGTTATCCCTAGCCTATAATTTAGTCGGCACTCGGCATTTGAAGTTACTCTTGCCATTTTCTTGTGGAAATTGTAATCAATAATGTGTTGAGACGCAAGTTACCTAATTTTATTTTATAAAATATTTAACTATTTCAATGTCAAATTATGATTTGATGATAAGTAAAAAAAATAAGCATATAAAAGCTAATGACTGTTTTAATTTTTTGTCACTTTTCATAGTTAAGCACTAGTTGAAAGAGCCAACTGAATTCATTCTTAGCAATGAAGTATAGTAGCCAATTCCACTTGGTGCAAATTGGCAAAATATATGGGCTAATGCATGTGGGACTTCCATATGCTTTGAGTTCTGCATGGTTGCAAGACAACTAATTACAAAGCTCCATCTAGAACGAAATCTTCATCATATATAGTTTAATGCACCGGCTAGCTCTCATTCTCTCTTCGAGGGTGAAAATGCCTGACTCGATCCCTCTGTTCTAGGCTTCTAGGATCAACATGTGTTGAAAGGGTCATATATGCTGACATTTTCAAACGTGATGCGCCAGCATACAAGGGGTTGATAGTTGTCCACATTACTGATCCACTATTTTATATGTTTCTCATTGTTCTTCTATGTCGTACACATTTATTTAAGTGCCATGTAGGTTTTTGTTGTGATAATTTTAATTGTCTTAAATATAAGCGAGTTTCGGTAAAAAGTTATTCTCATCATCAAGTCAATTAGTCTTTTTATTTAGCGTCATTAGAGTTTTGACTGGAAAAGATTTTTAACCACATTGAATATCATGACCTAAAACTGAATCATGATTATAAGGATTGTTATCCCATTCATTAATCTTGCGGAATCGTTCCTTGTTCAAATATGTTGGTCTAATCTTCTCATTAGGCCTTGCTAGATCTGACAACTGGATTGGGCTTTGCTAAGCCCTCTCTGCCCAATGCTGAGTTAAGTGACTTGAGAGCCATATCAGGCGTGCCAATCAAACTCACCCCCTATCCCATTAAAAAAAAATACAGCAAAAAGGATGGAGGGTGGGTCTTATTAAAATTTGTCAATTTAATTCTAAAATCAAACAACTCTTAAGTTGGCACAAAATTTTGCTCACTCTTGAAGAAGTTTTCATAATCAACCTTACCTTTTATCTTGGCTAATCGCTCAAAATTTCCTTTGAAATACTTTTCACCCCAAACCTTTGCTTCCTCCAAAGTTCCTTTGATATTTCTTCCAATGTCCAAGTCCCTGTAGTTAGTATATGCAGTCCTAGGGTTTTTGGTCACAAATGGAGCCATGAAGTTGTAAACCCTATTGATCCCTTCCAAATGCTTCTTCTCAGCCAAAGCTCCCCCCTCAAACCACTTCGTGAAGTACTGAATGTTGTACAAGACTCCAGCTCTATGTGGAAATGGAGTAAAATCTTCTGAAATCTCAGCCATTTTTCCACCATAAGGATCCCAAATCATTATACCAGGAGCCTCACCGTCTTGCATCACCTTCCATATGGCTTCTAAGTGCTTTTCTGAGATGGGTTTTGTCACAAAATCACTTTTGGCTTTGAAAAAGCCCTTTTGCACATGGTTTCTGTCCAACAAAAGCTCTAATGGCTGCCCTGGGTTCTCACCATTAATGTAGAAAATAGATTGAATCCAGTTTATCTCCTTGCAGTCCTCAGGCTTCAAACCCAACTCGGGAAAGCTCTTTTTCATCAATGGGACTAGTTGATCAATGGTGCCAAGAAACAAGGCATTGAAATTGGCCTGGATTGTTTTGCCATCATTGGAACCTTTTCCCACAAAAAGAATGACTCTTATGAACAGATCTTTATGAAACTTGGATGCAATGGCTTGCCACCTGTGAACCAATTTGGTTGCGTTTTGTTCTAGGGTTCTGGGGATTGTGAAAACCGTGACCTTCGGAGGAACCGGAGCCAACTTGATCTTCCATTCAAGTACAACTCCAAAGCTTGCAGCTCCACCTCCTCTAATGGCCCAAAACAAGTCCTCCCCCATCGATTGTCTGTCAACAATACCTCCATTTGCGGTGACCACGATTGCATCCACAACATTATCACTTGAAAGCCCAAATTTCCTCATCAACACGCCCTGACCTCCGCCGCTGATATGTCCACCAACACCAATAGTAGGGCAAACACCGGCTGTGAAACCAAGTTTTCCTCTGCTCTTATTGGCAACATGGTAGTAAAGCTCACCAAGTGTTGCACCGGATTGAACCCATGCAGTGCGTTCTTTGCTATTGACTTTAACCTTATTAAGCTTGAAGAGATCGATGATGATGAAGGGTACATCAGCTTTGTAAGAGAGGGCCTCATAGTCGTGACCCCCGCTTCGAATCCTGACCTGGAAGTGTTGAGAATTAAGCTGCATTCTTGCTTTAGAAGTTACCCTGCAGAAGCTAAACCTGCAGATGAAATCAAAAAGGAGCTGTGAAATGTGAAGAAATTAAGACTTTACTAAATCAGGAGTAGCCATTGAAATTCAACGGCTAGTTTCTTTTACTAGTTTAAGAAAGTTACAGCTGGTGTTTTTCTTTCTTTTGTCTTGTTAATTGGACTGAGCCTTCCCATCTTCTTCCAAGTGGATGGATGATATCCTCCAATAACCATTTATGGTCGGAGAGGAGTTCTAGGTTCCTAGATGTAGGATCTGATTTTAGACTGGCTGTAAAAAGATATAGTCTTTTGTAATTTGTCTTTTGAGACATATGAAAAATACATCGACTCTTGCTCTTCCCTCTCTCTCTTGAAAGAAACAAATTTCTTCAAACCCTTGCTCAAAGTTTCAATCCTTTTTTATCAACCTAATCGATATGCCTGGTACCATTTCAAACATGGTATCAGAGCTATTGGTCTGATTCCGAAGAAAGGGTGTTATACTGTGAGAGAAATCCAACTCCGAAAAAAACCAGAAAACCTTAAAGGTGGTTCTTTTATTGTGACTCTTCGTATTCTAGCTCAAGAAATGGCTGGATCGAGCACATCTGGTGGTGATTTACGAACACCACAATTTAATGGATCAAACTACGATTTTTGGGCCATTAAAATGGAAACCATTCTCATAGCCTACGATCTATGGGATGTGGTTGAAGCTGGGTTACCTGAACAACAAACTCCCAGAGAAGAAGGCTCTGAGGAAGAAGGAGAAAGCGAGACGGAAAACATTCCGGTTGAAGCTCCTGTTGTTACAAAGGAGGAGAGGATCAAGAATGCCAAGGCGTTGAGTCTCATCCAAAGTGCAATCACTGATGAGCTTTTTCCCAGAATCCGAAATGAGAAGACTGCAAAGGGTGCCTGGGAAATCTTGAGAAGAGAGTTCAGAGGAGATAAAAAGGTACGAGCAGTGAAATTACAAGCCATTAGAGCAGATTTTGAATATTTAAGGATGAATGATGTTGAATCTCTGGATGACTATTTGGCTCGGTTCTTTGAGATAGTAAACAACCTGAAATCTCTAGGAGAAGATGTAACCGAAAAAAGGATTGTTCAAAAGCTGTTGATGAGTCTAAATAGGAGATATAAGTCCATAGTGTCAATCATTGAGGAAACCAGAGATCTGGACAGTATTAGAGTTGAAGAAGTCCTAGCCTCAGTGAAAGTCTATGATAAAAGAGAAGACTTGCATGATGAAAGAGATAAATACACTGGTACAGAGAGGGCCTTCAGCAGTCTCAAGGTTGGAGGAAACGGAAGCAGTAATGGAAATTTCAAAGGCTCTCAGTATAAGACAAACTCAAAATGGACTCAATATAAAAAGGGGAAGAACTGGTCTCAGAATGGGAACTGGAGCAATACCAGTGGATCAAACTGGAACAACAACTCTGGAGGAAGTTGGAACAATAAGTTCAATCCACAGAACAAGCAAGGGAGTAATAGTCAAAGTGGTGTGAAACCACAGTGTCAAGTCTGCGAGAAATACCATTTTGGTGTGTGTAGATATAAAGGAAAAGCTAAGTGTGGAAAGTGCAATAGGTTTGGTCATATGGCAAAAGACTGTGATAACAACAGACAAGTGGCTAATTGTGCCAAGGAAGAAGATGTAACCACTGGTACAATGTTCTATGCTTGTCACTCAGCATCAATAGAACAAGATAAATCTGTGTGGTTTGTGGATAGCGCTTGCAGCAATCACATGACTTCTCAAGAGTCTCTTCTATTGAATCTTGACAGATCTGTGACTTGTAGAGTTAAAATGGGGACTGGAGATTTGGTTCAAGCAACAGGCAAGGGAACACTGGTAGTAAATACAAAGCATGGGAAGAGATACATCAATGAAGTCCTGTTGGTTCCAGGATTAGATGAAAACCTGCTGAGTGTTGGTCAAATGATGGAACACGGCTACTATGTTCTGTTTGGAGGCAACATGGCTGTGATCTTCGATGACAGCAACCTTGGGAATGTGGTAGCCAAGGTAGTAATGACAGGGAACAGATGCTTTCCATTGTCTCTTGAATCTATAAATCCAGTGGCCAGAAAAGCATCAATTGAAGAAGAGTCTTGGATCTGGCATAAAAGGCTAGGTCACTTGAACTTTGCAAGTCTGAAAAGGATGCAGAAAGAAGGGTTGGTGCTTGGTTTGCCTGAACTATCTGAAATGAAAGAAATCTGTGAGAGTTGTGTGTCTGGGAAGATGCATAGGGAACCATTTGATAAAGAGAAAGCTTGGAGAGCTAGTAATCCATTAGAACTGGTACACACAGATGTTTGTGGACCAATGCAGAATGAATCCATTGGTGGCAACAGATATTTCATAACATTCATAGATGATTTCTCAAGAATGTGTTGGGTGTACTTTCTTAGAAACAAATCTGATGTGTTCAATGTGTTTAAAAAATTCAAAGTCCTTGTGGAACTACAAAGTGGTTTTAAGCTCAAGAAGCTGAGAAGTGACAGAGGAGGTGAATATACATCCCATGAATTCTCATACTTCTGTTCCAGCACTGGAATGGAGAGGCAATTGACAGTAGCATATTCTCCTCAGCAAAATGGAGTTGCTGAGAGAAGAAATAGAACCATTTGTGAAATGGCAAAATCTATGATGGCTGAGAAGAACATTCCTGTGATTTTCTGGGCTGAAGCAGTTGGAACTTCAGTATATCTGCAAAATAGATGTCCTACAATCTCAGTAAAGGGCAAGACTCCATTTGAAGCCTTCACAGGAAGAAAGCCAGGTGTAAAACACATGAGAATGTTCGGATGTATCTGTTATAGTCACATTCCATCCAAGCTTAGACAGAAGTTTGATGACAAAGCAAGCAAATGAATTTTTATGGGGTATGGCAGTTGTGAAAAAGGTTACAGAATCTATAATCTTCAAACAGAGAAGATTATTCTCTCAAGGAGTGTAGTGTTTGATGAGAATAAGACCTGGAACTGGCAAAGCAAGCAAGATGAATCTGTCTACATACCTCTCACTATTGGAAATGAAAACACTGAGATGACAGAAACTGAAGAACATTTTCATGAACCTCATAGTATTGACTCTTCAAATCCTACTCAATTAATCTCAGATGATGAACATGTTCCTGGAAGCAACATTGCCAGTACAAGTCAAAGCTCAACACCAAGCAATACACCAGTAAAGCTGAGAAGCTTGGAGGACATTTATGCAAGATGTAACATGACCATTATTGAACCTGAAACTTATCATGAAGCCATTGAAGACAATGCATGGAAGGAAGCAATGAATTCTGAGATTGAAACCATTGAGAAGAATGGAACTTGGGAGCTGGTGGAAAGACCTGCAGACAAGCCTGTCATAGGAGTCAAATGGGTGTTCAAAACCAAACTGAATCTCGATGGATCAGTTCAAAAACACAAGGCTAGACTTGTGGCAAAAGGATATGCTCAGAAACCTGGTATTGACTACAATGAAACCTTTGCCCCAGTGGCAAGGTTGGATACAATTCGAACTTTGATTGCACTTGCAGCACAAAAGGGTTGGAAATTGTTCCAACTAGATGTTAAGTCAGCCTTCTTAAATGGAGTGCTTGAGGAGGAGGTTTACACTGAGCAACCCGAGGGTTTTGAAGTAAAAAATGCAAGTCACAAGGTCTATAAGTTGAAGAAGGCTCTCTATGGTTTGAAGCAGGCTCCTAGAGCCTGGTACAGTGAGATTGACACTTATCTCACAAACTGCAATTTCAAAAGAAGCATAAGTGAGGCTACCTTATACACTAGAACTGATGATGAAGGAAATATGATCATAGTCTCTATATATGTTGATGATATAGTATACACTGGAGGTAGCAATACACTGCTCAGTGAGTTTAAAAGAGACATGATGCAGAAATATGAGATGACTGACTTAGGACTCTTACATCATTTCTTGGGAATGGGAGTTCTACAAACTGAAAGAGGGGTTTTTATTCATCAAAGCAAATATGCAAAGTCCTTACTTGTAAAGTTTGGTCTGGAGGATTGTAAGTCAGTGACAATACCTCTACCAACAGGTGAGAAACTGAAGAAAGTTGATGGAAGTGAGTTGACTGATGAAGGGTTGTTCAGGAAAATAGTTGGCAGTTTGCTATATTTAACTGCAACTAGGCCTGATATAATGTATGCAACCAGTTTGCTATCAAGGTTCATGCATGGTCCCACGAAGAAGCACATGGGAATAGCTAAAAGAGTTCTTAGATACATTCAAGGTACTCTCAGCTATGGCATTGAATTTACAAGGGACAAGGATGCTGTTTTGATTGGATTTTGTGACTCAGATTGGGCTGGCAGTGAAGATGACAGTAGGAGCACATCCGGGTATGCATTCAGTTTTGGTAGTGGTACATTTTCATGGGCCTCAGTCAAGCAAAACACAGTTGCATTGTCAACTGCAGAAGCTGAGTATGTCTCAGCAGCAGGAGCAACAGCTCAAGCCATCTGGCTAAGATTTGTTTTGGATGATTTTGGTGAATTGCAAGCTGATGCAACACCATTGTTTTGTGATAACATGTCTGCAATATCGATGGTAAAAAATCCTGTTTTTCATCAGAGAACCAGACACATAAACAGGAAATATCATTTTATTCGAGAAGCATTGCAGCAAGGATCCATTGATGTGAAGTACTGCAGAAGTGAAGAGCAGTTGGCAGATATATTTACAAAAGCTTTGCCTAAAGATCGATTCAATTACTTGAGGATGAAGTTAGGAGTAAAGCCAGTATGCAGCTTAGGAGAGGCTGTTGAGAATTAAGCTGCATTCTTGCTTTAGAAGTTACCCTGCAGAAGCTAAACCTGCAGATGAAATCAAAAAGGAGCTGTGAAATGTGAAGAAATTAAGACTTTACTAAATCAGGAGTAGCCATTGAAATTCAACGGCTAGTTTCTTTTACTAGTTTAAGAAAGTTACAGCTGGTGTTTTTCTTTCTTTTGTCTTGTTAATTGGACTGAGCCTTCCCATCTTCTTCCAAGTGGATGGATGATATCCTCCAATAACCATTTATGGTCGGAGAGGAGTTCTAGGTTCCTAGATGTAGGATCTGATTTTAGACTGGCTGTAAAAAGATATATTCTTTTGTAATTTGTCTTTTGAGACATATGAAAAATACATCGACTCTTGCTCTTCCCTCTCTCTCTTGAAAGAAACAAATTTCTTCAAACCCTTGCTCAAAGTTTCAATCCTTTTTTATCAACCTAATCGATATGCCTGGTACCATTTCAAACAGGAAGCGATGTATTTTGCTACAAATGATGGCAGCTTGCACGTGTTCGTATAGATAGGGTGTGATGATGTATTGAAGCTTCTGATTGGTGCTGTTGAATCTGAGGTTTTGGATGGAGGACTCAAAGACAGACGAAAATGAAGGGGAATGATGATCGAACAAAAATGTGCTTACGTTGGTTAAGGATCCTGTCGAATGGAAGCCAACGCAACTATAAAAATTCAATTCCGGGATGAGGTCATATGTTGCAGAAGAAACTGAGAAGAGAGACACTATTGCAAATGTTAGAAGGTGAGCCATGATTTGCTTCCCCTCCAATATTTTTACTTCTGTTAGCTGCTTCATTTATACTTTAATTTTTTGTCCTAAAATATGTAAAAACAAATTAACGGGAAGCAAATTAAAGAACATTAAAACAGAAATAAAAATTTTCCTTATTAATGATATCAGTTATAAAGAATTATGCTTGTGTCTGTATAGAACGTTTGAACATTTTCTTAAAATACAATCAATGGTCAGTGAGCAAGTTCTGCAAAGGAAAATTAAAACGACGTATTAACTTTTGTTTGCAACCCTTTGAATTAATGGGTAAAACTCTTTTGAGTGTATATATTTTTTTTCCAATAAGATAATAAAATTACAAAGAAAAGTCTCGGCAGCAAATCCACTAAAGCAGTCAAACTGCCAGGCATACAAAGTTTCATGAGGCAAAACATAGTGCTGATAAACCCAACCTATTATTTATCTCTTCACCCACTTTTTTTTTTTTTTTTTTTTTTTAAATTCATACCAATTTTACCTTCTTGTAAAATGACATCTAAGATCAAAGCAAAAAATAATAATAAAAAATAAATAAAGAAAAAGAAAAAAAAAGATTTTCTTCTTTGTTCACAATCTCTGAGCAACTATGTCAATTCTTTCAAATCAAATGGAATACCCAAAAAAGGAATTGGGCTTGAAGGGATGAGATTGGATTGTCGAGAATTTGGAAATTGGGCATACAAATGAAATTTTGGGAATGAGGCATGAGGCTTGGTCGTGAGATTTGGGAGGGAGAGGGAAGGTGGTTGCATTGGGGGTCTGAAGAGAGGAAAGGACGAACAGTTATGTTGAAGATCTAAGAAGTGACCGAACTAAAATTCTAACTGGAATAAAAATTGAGAAGTGAGGCCTTAGAGGTGAATGGAGGCTCGGCTTGACTTATCAACACTCTAATATTTATCAGCACTCTAAGCCACCCACCTTTTCGTCTAGATAAAGAATATTATTAAAATCTCAAAGAAGGATCCAAGGAGCATTAGCAGGCTGAAGATGAAGCAACTAATTCCAAAGTTGAGGTTGGTTTTCTTTTTGGGGATAAGCATACACAAAAAAGAAACCAAGGAGCACCAGCTCTCGAATCAGTGGCTACAGAATGGATGTACCGAGCATGTGAATGGAGAACAGTAATAGAAATAGAATTTGATTTTTCCATAACAAAAAAAGACCACCACTTTGTCCCCTAGTTGCCTTGGAGACCCCCTCCCATTTTATTACTGTTTCCCCCCTTTTTGAGCTTATGGATACCTACATTTTGTTGAGAATTATTTACAAATTAGTTGATGAGTATAATTAACTGTAAATTCTTCTTCTATATAACTTAACTGAATGACTAATGCCTAAAAATTAGAGAAAAGTTGGGCTAAGCCATATATTTTATAAGGCATATTATATTCTAAACTACTCTAATTAACAAGGAAGGGGTTTCGAACTTGGGTGTAAAAGGGCCGGCATACTATCCTGGCCAACTAGTCTAATCTCATCTATGATGAGAAATATTGTATTTAAATTATCTACCACAATAAACTCATTGTTGCAGAGTGCAAATTAGCTACATTACACTACTTTACAAAACACGGACTAGAGAATAGAGGGCAAATAGACTTCTCTGAAATTTTATTCCAATGTATATAATTGGCTAAACAGAAGCATATACAGAGCACACAGATCATAGCAACGAAACCCTTAAGCTTCTGCAAACACCATATCGAGGCTCCTAGCCATCTATATATGGCCTTGAGTTTGTGGAAGAGGTGGGATGCTTTGTTCATGCCTGAAGAAGTTATCAGGATCAATTTTGGTCTTAACTTTCACCAATCTATTAAAATTGTCCTTGAAGTACCTGTAACCCCAAGAATTTGCTTCAATAAAGTTTGTACTGCTCTTTTTATTAGTCCCCAAATCAAGATCCCTATAATTCACATATGCCTGCCTTGGAAACATTGTGACATAAGGAGCCATGTAACTGTAAAGCTTCCTAATCCATTCCATGTGCTCTGCCTCATCTCCAGCCTGCCATACAGTCAAGTACTGAATTTTGAAGAGAACATTTCTATGGGGAAAAGGTATTGCGCTTTCAGAAATCCTGCTCATCATTCCGCCATACGGATTCAAAATCATCACTGGAGAGGTTTCTTGCAGCAGCCTCTTCCATAGCCCCTCGAGCGTAATTTCTGGAATCGGGTCCTTGACGAAGTCTGACTTGGCTTTGAAGTAGATCTTGGGTAGGGTAGCTTTTCCTTGTAGCAAAATCTCAGTAGGAGTTCCACTTGGGTACCCTGCTATATATAGTACCGATTTGATCCAACTTGTTTCAGTACAATCATTTCTTGTCAAACCCAATTCAGGGAAGCTTTTTTGCATAACATTAAGTAATATTTTAGAATCTCCAAGAAATTGAGCTTGGTAAACAGTTGTGATAGTTTTGTTGCCCGTTTTGCTATCATTTGATACTTGTATGAAAACTCTGATAAAGAGATCTTCATCAACAAATGGAGCTACTTGTTGCCATCTATGGAGGAACTTTGTGGCACCTTGTTCCAAGGTCTTCGCAACTGAAAAAACTGTCACATTTTGTGGAACTGGAACTAACTTTATCTTCCACCAAAGGATGATTCCAAAGCTTGCTCCTCCACCTCCTCTTATTGCCCAAAATAAGTCCTCCCCCATTGTTTTCCGATCAAGAATTTGTTGGTATATGGTCCAGCCCATGATCAATGTTCTAGATTATTCTAGTAAGCAAGAGATGAGGCTGGAGCTTGCTAGACAATTCTAGCATGTTATTAAGTTGATGGAAGAAGCTAGAGAGTACTAGCTTCCTTGGTTGCAAATGGAAAGATCTAGAAGCCACACTTTTGTGGCTAGTCTAGATCTTTCTATGCTAGAGGTTTGAAGAATACACTAGAAACTAGTAGAATGCCAAACCCTCACCTATAAATATGGGTGTGATGTTGTAGTGAACCAACAAATCAAGAGAAGAGTGAGTAGCAAAGGATCAAGTCCAAAGTTAGAGTTCCACTCCAAGAGTGAGAGTGAGAGTGTTCCACTACACATTGTGTGAGTGAAGTTTAGAGTGATAGAAAGTGTGTGTTATACTTTCTTGTATCCATCAAGCCTTGTCTTTGGCTTGGTAAGACTACTCTTGTTGTATTCATCTTTTTCATATAGTGAAGATTGATCCTTGTTTGGTGGACGTAGGCATAAATTGCCGAACCACATAAATTCTTGGCGTCCATTTTCTACTTTACCTTGTGCATTCTCTATCTTGTAGTACCGACATTCCTAACAAGTGGTATCAGAGCCCGGTTGGCTCGTACTACGAGATGGAAGGAAGTGGCACTATGATCAAACTCACCAACTCCAATTAGGTAACATGGAAGCCAAGGATGGAGGACATTCTCTATTGCAAGGATTTGCATGAGCCAATTGAAGGAGATGCCGCTAAGCCCGAGAGCATGTCCGATGCCGAGTGGAAGAAGATGAATCGCAAGGCTATTGGCACAATTAGACAATGGGTGGATGATAGTGTTTTTCACCATGTGTCTAATGAAACCAATGCTCGCGAGTTTTGGACGAAGCTTGAGTCCTTGTTCGAGAAGAAGACCCCAGCCAAGAAAGCCTTCTTGATCAAAGAGCTCATCAATGTGAAGTACAAGGATGGTTTAAGTGTAGCAGAACACTTGAACAATTTCCAGAATATCATCAACCAGTTGGCTACTATGAAAATGACGATCGAGGACGAGCTACAAGCGCTCTTGTTACTTGGATCCTTGCCAGACAGTTGGGAGACCTTTGTGGTGAGTATAAGTAACTCTGCTTCTAATGGTGTTCTTACTCTTGATAATGTTAAAAATAGCATGCTCAATGAAGAAACAAGGAGAAAGACTTCTGGCACAGATAGCAGCCAAGTATTTGTCACAGAGAACCGCGGAAGAAGCAAGAGTAGAGGGCCTAGAGGTCATGGCAGGAGTCCTAGCCGATCCAAGTCAAGGTTCAGGGGTGCATGCCACCATTGTGGCAAAGAAGGCCATATGAAGAAAAATTGTCGAGTTTGGAAGAGAGAGCAAAGGGAAGGAAACAATCAGAAGAAAGATGATACTGGCAATACCACCGATGTCATATGTGGTGATGTACCAGAAATATTGTCTGTTGGTGAATGTCTGCATATGGGCAACTCTGACAGAGACATTGAATGGATCTTTGATAATGGAGCTTCCTTCCATGCTACGTCCAAACGGGAGTTCTTCAGTACATACAAAGAAGGTGACTTTGGCATAGTGAAGATGGGGAATGAAAGCTATTCCAAAATTCTTGGAATTGGTGATATCTGCTTAAGAACTAATCTCGGCTGCCAATTGATGTTGAAAGATGTGAGACATATTCCTGATATACGTCTCAATCTGATATCCATCGGTACCCTTGATCGACAAGGATATTATCACCATATTGGCGAAGGAAAATTGAAGCTTACTAAAGGCTTAATGGTGGTAGCAAGAGCACGACTTTGTTGTACGTTGTACCGGTCAAATGCCAAGGTTTTGAAAGGTGAGTTGAATGCTGTGGAAGACTCATCTCTAGACTTGTGGCATAAGAGGCTAGGCCACATGAGCGAGAAAGGCCTACAGGTTTTGGCAAAGAAGTCTCACATTCCCTTTGCCAAAGGTACGTCGTTAAACTCTTGTGAGCACTGTTTATTAGGAAAACAAAGAAGAATTAGTTTTTCGATTCCATCTACAAGGAAAGGAAATTTGTTAGATCTTGTTTATTCAGATGTGTGTGGTCCCATGGAAGTCGAGTCACTCGGAAGAAATAAATATTTTGTTACATATATTGATGATGCTTCACGAAAGGTTTGGGTGTATTTGTTGAAATCCAAAGACCAGGTGTTTCAGACATTCCAGGAGTTCCATGCCATGGTGGAGAGGGAAATTGGGAAACCTCTTAAGTGCCTTCGTAGCGACAACGGCGGCGAGTACACATCTCACCAGTTTAGAGAGTATTGTGTGAAACATGGCATACGTCATGAGAAGACAGTTCCTGGAACTCCACAACATAATGGTGTTGCTGAAAGAATGAACCGAACCATCATGGAGAAAGTCAGGTGTATGCTGAGGACTGCAAAGTTATCTAAGCAGTTCTGGGGTGAAGCTGTAAGGACAGCCTGCTATTTGATCAACCGATCTCCATCAGTACCATTAGGTCTTGATGTTCCAGAGAGAGTATGGACTGGTAATGATGTGTCTTACTCTCATCTGAAGGTGTTTGGTTGCAAAGCTTTTGTGCATGTGCCCAAAGAGCAGAGATCGAAGTTAGACTACAAAGCTACACCGTGCATCTTTCTTGGTTATGGCGGTGAAGATTTTGGTTACAGATTATGGGACCCATACCAGAAGAAGTTTATTCGAAGTAGAGACGTGGTCTTTTATGAAGATCAAACAATTGGGGATTCGGATAAAGAAGCACAACCAGATGGTGCAGACAGAGGAGTTGATCCATTAGCTTCAGATGAAGAAAGTCACGATGACATCCCTGAAGCAGCTGCCAATGAAGTGCCTGCAGAACCAGATAATGCTGATCAGGGGGAGCCTGATCAAGATGTGCCAGACCATGAGATTGCTGATCAGGGGGAGCCTAGTCAAGAAGAGCAGATTCAAGGAGAATCCAATCAGGGGGAGCCTCTAGCCCCGCAAGAGAATGAAGATCAGGTCAGAAGATCCAGCAGAAGTCGAAGACCGTCTACCAAGTATTCTTCATCAGAGTATATCATGTTGACTAATTATGGAGAGCCCGAAACTTATGAGGAGGCCAGAGCTCATAACGACAGTGATAAATGGATGAAGGCAATGGAGTCAGAGATGGATTCCTTATTAAAGAATAATACCTATGAGCTGGTGGAGCTTCCAAAGGGCAGAAAAGCATTGAAAAACAAGTGGGTGTTCAAATTGAAAAATGACGACAACATGACAAGGTACAAGGCTCGTTTGGTTGTCAAAGGTTTTGGTCAAAAGAAAGGAGTTGACTTTGATGAGATTTTCTCACCGGTGGTGAAGATGACTTCCATTCGAGTTATCCTTGGTATGGCAGCAAGCATGGATCTTGAGCTCGAGCAGTTAGACGTTAAAACTGCATTTCTCCACGGTAACTTAGAAGAGGAGATATATATGGAGCAACCCAAAGGCTTTGAAGTCAAGGGTAAAGAAACTTTGGTGTGCAAGCTCAAGAAAAGCTTATATGGTCTTAAGCAGGCTCCGAGACAGTGGAATAAAAAGTTCAACTCATTCATGGTGAGTAATGGGTACAAGAGAACTCATGCTGACTCTTGTGTCTATATCAAACAATTTTCTGGAGGTAAATTCATCATTTTGTTGCTTTATGTTGATGACATGTTGATTGTCGGTCAAGATGCTTTTATGATTAAAAAGCTCAAAGAAGAGTTATCTAAGTCCTTTGACATGAAGGACTTAGGGCCAGCCAAGCAGATTTTGGGCATGGAGATAATTCGTGACAGAAAATCCAAGAAGTTGTGGCTGTCACAAGAAAAATATGTTGAACGGGTGCTTGAAAGGTTCAACATGAAAGCAGCCAAATCGGTAAGCTCACCTTTAGCCAATCATATCAAGTTGAGCAAAGAGTCGTGTCCAAAAACATATGAAGAAAAGGAGAAAATGGCAGTTGTTCCCTACTCTTCAGCAGTAGGAAGTATCATGTATGCAATGGTGTGCACACGGCCAGATATTGCTCATGCAGTAGGTGTGGTGAGCAAGTTTCTCTCTAATCCAGGGAAAGACCATTGGGAAGCTGTTAAGTGGATTCTCAGATATTTGAAGGGGACTTCTAAGATGTGCTTGTGCTTTGGCGGTTCCAAACCAATCTTGGAAGGATTTACAGATGCTGACATGGGAGGTGACCTGGATGGCAGAAAATCTACGTCTGGGTACTTGTTCACTTTTGCCGGGGGAGCCGTGTCTTGGCAATCCAAGTTGCAAAAGTGTGTTGCTTTGTCCACAACCGAGGCTGAATACATAGCCGCTACAGAAGCATGCAAGGAGTTGTTGTGGCTGAAGCAGTTTCTCCAAGAGTTGGGTTTGAAGCAAAGTGATTATGGCATTTATTGTGATAGTCAGAGTGCTCTGGACTTGAGCAAGAACACTACATATCATTCACGCACTAAGCACATTGATATTCGTTATCACTGGATTAGAGACGCTATCGAGAACAAGTTGCTGCAGCTGAAGAAGATTCATACCGATAATAATTCTTCAGATATGTTGACAAAGGTAGTCACAAAATCAAAGTTGGAATTCTGCATTAAGGCTGCTGGGATGAACTCCAGGTAACTTGGAGTCATGATCGGAATTCCTCCCTCATGGACTGGAGGGGGAGATTGTTGGTATATGGTCCAGCCCATGATCAATGTTCTAGATTATTCTAGTAAGCAAGAGATGAGGCTGGAGCTTGCTAGACAATTCTAGCATGTTATTAAGTTGATGGAAGAAGCTAGAGAGTACTAGCTTCCTTGGTTGCAAATGGAAAGATCTAGAAGCCACACTTTTGTGGCTAGTCTAGATCTTTCTATGCTAGAGGTTTGAAGAATACACTAGAAACTAGTAGAATGCCAAACCCTCACCTATAAATATGGGTGTGATGTTGTAGTGAACCAACAAATCAAGAGAAGAGTGAGTAGCAAAGGATCAAGTCCAAAGCTAGAGTTCCACTCCAAGAGTGAGAGTGAGAGTGTTCCACTACACATTGTGTGAGTGAAGTTTAGAGTGATAGAAAGTGTGTGTTATACTTTCTTGTATCCATCAAGCCTTGTCTTTGGCTTGGTAAGACTACTCTTGTTGTATTCATCTTTTTCATATAGTGAAGATTGATCCTTGTTTGGTGGACGTAGGCATAAATTGCCGAACCACATAAATTCTTGGCGTCCATTTTCTACTTTACCTTGTGCATTCTCTATCTTGTAGTACCGACATTCCTAACAGAATTTTCCCATTAGAGTCTATGATTCGTGCATCAACGACGTTATCAGCACCAAGGCCATATTTTCTCATCATGGAACCATAGGCACCTCCAGTTATGTGCCCACCAACGCCTAGACTCGTGCAGATCCCGGCAGGATAACCATGAGTTTGGCTTTTCTCTGCAATTCGGTAGTAGAGTTCACCAATGGTGGCACCAGCTTGAACCCATGCAGTGTTGGATTTAATATCAACACTGACGGATCGAAGGTTGGCAAGGTCAACAACAGCGAAAGGTGTTTCGATTTGGGAGACATAGGAGAGGCCTTCATAATCATGGCCTCCACTTCGGAACCTGAGATGGATTCGAAGCTTTTTCGCGCAAATAACAGCGGCTTGCACATGAGAATCATGCACCGGTGTGAAAATAAAATCCGGCTTTGGCACTGAAGAGACCAAGTACCGGAGGTTTTGTGCAGATGATTCAAGGACAGCAGTGAAGCTAGAATTTTTTGGAGTGAGAAAGTCTGAAGAGAATGGAATGGAAGTGTTAGAATAATGTGAGAGGCACTGGATGAAATTTTCTTGTGTTGAAGGTGGAGGATGTGCCCATGAAGTTGATAGCACAAGGAAAAGATAAAGAGAAGAAATTGAAAAGATTGGAAGCATTTTGTTTTGCTTGTTTGGAGTTCGATGGTGCTGAGGAAATTAAGTGTCTTGTGCAGCTTAATAGAAGTTTGAAGGTCTCTTAGTGGATCATTTTTTAGTGGATATCGAATCATTTTAGTGATATCAAATCATTTTGGGTTAAAATTCGCCTTTGACTAGAATTAAACATAAAACTTCTCATCTAGACTGTAATATTAAATGAAAATAAAAACTCGTTTAAATATTTTATTCATAATTGACAGCATTCAACACTTTACTGATATGATATAAAAAATTTGTTCAAAACAAGAAGTTGATCCCTTTCCTAAGAGCATCTCCAAAAGAGATGTCAAAACGTACACATCAACTATAATAGTAAAAAAAACCACACTAATATTTTCCAACCAAAGTGCCAAATCCTATGTGGCGATGACATGAATTGGCAGCAAAAAGGTAAAAAGGTTGCTGTCAAATTTGACAGCAGCTTCAAATGTTTTTTTTATTAATTATTAAATGTATTTTATTAATTTTTACTTAGGTTAATCATTTATTATAATTAATGTTGAGTTGACTGATACAATTATCCTATTTTTTTTCTTCTTTTCAATCAAGGAAAGTGAACAGATTACTGATTAAACTTTAAATGTCCTTTATTAAATTTTAATTAATTTAATAATTTATTTTATAAAATAATAATTTAATTTGACATATTGGTTGGAGAATAAAACTTTAAAAGATGTCAAAGTGCCACATAAGCTGTCAAAATTTAAATTTTATATTTAAAATTTGACAACTTCTTTGGAGATGGTCTAATAACTCATAATTTTGGGGTTCAATTATTGTATACTTTCCCACATGCATGTTTGTTTAGCCCGTTTTCTAACAAATTATGATTTCGAGAATCCATTTATCTAATGACAATTTAGTATTTAATTCGAATCTATAAAAAAAATTATAGGTCATCTTGGTCAATGACTCAATGACTCAACACTAATATGGAATGAAAGGAAATAGATCCTCTCCGAATCTCTTCCATCAAGGCCACCGAATCAAGTGATCCAGACCCTTGAAATTTGATCTAACGGTTAAAGTTATTATAACTTTTAAAGATGGCTCTTGTTTTTAGTCGTTGAATCAAATTTCAAAGGTTCAGATCGCTTGATCATTTTCGGAATCATATACTTTAATATATCTGACACTCATTTTCCACAGAAAAGGATCCTCGCTGGATCCTTTTCTTGGGGATCCCGAGGATCTTGTAATTGTGTCCGTTCATCGTACATTGTGCGGTCAGTTTTCGTTAGGTACTATTTATATTTAATTTTAAATTTAAATTTTAAATGATTTCTAACCACACGATGTACAATGAATGGACATGATTACAATATCCCCCGAATCCCCAGGAAAAGAATCAAGCGAGGATCCTTTTCCATTTTCCACCACAAAATATCCCAATATATGCATGATTAGGCCTGCCTCGTTTTCCAGCCTTATGGGTTTAGTCAAAAGATAAATCTTGGGCAATCAAATTAGGCTAATTCCTCCAGCTTAATTATTTTATTTACTGACGCTCCGGTTCGAAGATATGACTACGGGATAGAGGTTCAGGGCCGAAGGGGTAAAGGAGGACCTAGGAAAACTTTGGAAGAGACCCTAAGAAAAGACTTAGAGTACTTGGATCAAACGAAGGACATGACACAGAACCGAGAGCAATGACGTTCTAAGATTCATATAGCCGACCCCCACTTAGTAGGAAAATGTTTTGTTGTTGTTGTTGCAGTTCTCAGGCTCTAGACTTCCAACCGAGGAAACTTCTTTGTAGTTTTTCTTAGGCTTGTATTGATTCGCGGTCTGAAACTGTTTTTTAATTATACTTTATTTTTGAAATTGGATTTACCTCATTTACCTCTTAAAACTGCCAAAATCGAGTTAAGTCACTCTATTTATGTATGCAGCGGCAAAGATTTGGTAGTTTTAGAGGTTTAGGGCAGTCTGAAAATTTCATACATAGCCAACCATAATGGCTCATCTCAACTAGCATGGTTTGAAATATCCATACTGCCCTTTCATTTAAAAGTCATGAGTCAGAATTGATAGAAATGAAGTGAAATCGCTCAATTTTTACACTTTCAAGAGACAAAATAAGATAGATTCAATTTAAGATGTAAAGTGAGACTAAAAATCAGTTGGGTTGTTGAAATATAACCCATGAAGTGGGCTGTTCGGCTATAATAACTCGGATTACTTTGAAATTTTGAATTTCAAGCTTCTATTTTATTTAAACAGTTATATGATTTCGAATTTTGGTAGTTTCTGAAAGATTAGGTGGTAGTATGTTAACCTTATTTTATAAATTAAATAATGAAATAAAAAGAAACTTTTATTTCAATTATCTTCTACAAACACATTATTGCAACCCTCATATCAGTTACATTAACATCACTTTTCTACAACAGTTGGATGACGAGACCAAGATACTTCTTTGATGACTTTATTCTAGTCTATATAAAATGGTAGATGATTTTCGCACTTTCTTTTTCTCCTATGCATTTCTCTCTTTGTTTTTAGATCGAATAAATTAAAAAATAACTAGAGGCGGAAGCAAAGAGATGAGTGCAATAGAGAAACCGGGGATGTGAAAATCACTATACCAAGTATAATTGGCTAAGTAGTCCCTTCAACAAAGCACACTTATCAAACCAAACAAATCCTTACTTACCATGCTGCAAACACCATAATCTAGCTGTTCTGTTTTGTATGGTGATGGCCTCGAGTTCTAGATCTTGCAGGGAGTGGAAGAGGAGGGATGCTTTGTTCATGCCTGAAGAAATTATCAGGATCCACTTTGGTCTTAATCTTAATCAACCTTTTGAAGTTGTCCTTGAAATACCTCTTCCCCCAAGCACTTGCCTCAATGAAGCTTATGTTACTCTTCTTGTTAACCCCCAAATCAAGATCCCTATAATTCACATACGCCTGCCTTGGAAACGTTGTGACATACGGGGCCATGTAGTTGTAAAGCTTTCTGATCCAGTCCATGTGCTTTCCTTCATCTTCTTTCTCATCCTGCCAAGTGGTTAGGTACTGGATTTTGAAGAGAACTTTTCTATGGGGGAAGGGAATTGCACTCTCTGAAATCCTACCCATCATTCCACCATATGGGTTTAAAATTACTAGAGGTGACTCTTCCTCCATCAGCCTCTTCCAAAACCCTTCAAGCCCACTTTCAGGAATTGGGTCTTTTACAAAATCTGATTTGGCTTTGAAGTAGTTCTTGAACGTAGATTTTCCTTCAAGCAAAACCTGTTAGGAATTTAAAGGCACCAACAAATAAAATTTTAGTCCACGGATCCACCAAAAGAGTAAAACGAACATGGTGAATGTCCAAACTTCATTTAGAAACAAGCAAGCACAAAGAACACACGATATATGATATTTCACACAAATAATTGGGCTACGTCCTCACGCATTAAATTGTTTCCACTAAAGGCCTATTTGGGACTGCTAGGAGTACTATGTAATCCATTCTATAATAACAAAAGTATTTCTAAATAAATAATTGGCAGAAACACTTGAGAAAAGTCTTTTTGATGTTGTTCATAAAGCACTTGCTAGCTAGGCACATCATGAAGCACTTTCAAGTGGTTTTCTCAGTATTACTTGGGTTTTAAATAAAAACTTTGACATGTTTATAGTAAAAACACTTTTAACAAAAGCACTTATGAGTATTTCTAACATAAGTAGTCCTATATGAGCCTGAACAAATACATAAGATGATTATTACCTCAGGTGGGGTCGAACTTGGGTACCCTGCTATGTACATCACAGCTTTGAGCCAGCTTGTTTCTGTGCAATCTCTTTTGCTCAATCCCAACTCAGGGAAGCTGGTTTGAACAACATCAAGCAATCTATCAGCACCTCCAAGGAATTGGGCTTGGTAAAGAGTTGTGACAGTTTTATTGGCAGTTTTGCCATCTTCCGACACTTGTATGACGACTCTCATGAAGAGATCTTCATCGAGCTCAGTGGCAGCTACTTGTTGCCATTTATGTAGGATTTTTGTAGCGCCTGTTTCCAAGGTTTTAGGAACAGTAAAAACTGTGACGGTTTCCGGAACGGGAACCAGCTTTATCTTCCACCAGAGAATGATTCCAAAGCTTCCTCCTCCTCCTCCTCTGATTGCCCAAAAAAGGTCTTCTCCCATTGCTGCTCTATCGAGAACTCTCCCACTCACGTCAACGATTTTTGCATCGATGACATTGTCAGCTCCAAGGCCATATTTTCTCATCATGGTGCCATATGCACCTCCGGTTATGTGCCCACCAACGCCTAGACTCGTGCAAAGCCCGGCAGGGAAGCCATGTGTTTTGCTCTTCTCTGCAATTCTGTAGTAAACTTCACCAATGGAGGCACCAGCTTGAGCCCATGTACTGTTATCTTGGATATCAACGATGACCGATCGAAGCTTGGCCAGGTCCACAACGACGAAAGGCGTTTCGATTTGGGAGACATAAGAGGCGGCCTCATAATCATGGCCTCCACTTCTGACTCTGAGGTGGACTCCAAGCTGCTTTGAGCAAATGACAGCAGCTTGGACGTGGGAATCATGCAATGGTGTGAAGATAAACTCAGGCTTTGGCGCTGTAGGGACCAAGTACCTAAGATTTTGTGCTGAAGATTGTAGGAATGGGAGGAATGTAGAATTGTTGGGGGTGATCAAGGCCGTGGAGAATGGGATTGAAATCTCAGAATTTTCCGAGAGGCATTGGCTGAAATCTTCTTGTAATGAAGCTAGAGGATGTGCCCATGGAGTTGAAATCAGGAGAAGAAACAGTGAGAAAATTGAAGCGTTTGGAATTGGATGATTCATGCCTAATTGCCTCGTTTAAGGTATTCGCTTGGTGTGGTGTTGGGAAAGTGGATGATGGTGTGTGTTGCTTTATAGAAGCACGATTCTCTCATTGACACCACAACGTCCTCTTGAGCTAATGCAAACGTCATGTGGCGTTGGCACGAAAAAATTATTATGGATGATTGTTGCCGAATAGATAATGTGGTATAATTTTTCTGCTTATTTTATAAACAAATTATAACTGTCACATCGTCATATATAATTATTTTATATATAAGATTTCAATAAATAAATACATATTTTTTATCTCGTATGTACTCATATTGTTCTTCAAGTGTGTGAAGAGTGTGGAGTATGGACCAATTCAGCAGTAGTCAACATCTTTGATCTACCATTTCTTTTAATTCATGTTCCTTTACAATTAATGTTTTGAGCATCCAGACACGGTTTTATCATGTTCTTGCTTTAAATTCAAGTTCCCCTGTACATTGTAAATGGTTCCGAATCAGAAAATTCATTTTTCTGGGCAAAAGGAACGTGCAATATATTTGATCAGTTTTTTTTTCTTTATCAATATTTCATATCCAAAAGTTCAAGTTTTTAAAATACATATTTTATACAGAGAATTATTTTTCTTGAATTTGCTATATAAAATAGTAGAGCTTCGGTTTCGAACTAAAAAATCGTTACTTAAAATAGGTTTGTCGTCGACTTGCCACTTAAAACTATGGTAGACCCTTAAACTATATTTTCTTGGTATACATATATTATTGTATTAGAAAAAAAAAAAGGGAATTGCAATGGGCGCTTTACCGTAATGATGGAAAGCAATATATTTATGCATCTTAGCGCTCAGTCTGATCTTCATCTCCATCTCCATCTCCTCCTCTCCTCTAACAACTAACAATTTAACCTACTAATGTTATTGTTTATAAAAAAAAATGAAATTTTTATTTACACTTCAAATATTTAGTTGTGCACTCCAAACTTTTAATTTTTTGAAAGAAAAAAAAATACTCTTATGAGAAGTGCATAATTAGATTTTTATAATGTCAATAACAATTCAAAAAAAAAAAGACCAAAAATTTAAGATAATAATCTTGACTAGGGATGGATATTTAGTGGATTGGTCAGGTTAGACTTCAACTCATTGGCGAATTCAATAGGCTCAGGTTGACATTATTGAAATCTATTTCCACACAAAAATGGGCAAACCAACCCACTACGCGTTCCAAGAATAAGTGACACCCAAAACGTCACATATTGGTTCATGTATAGAATTCTAGTTGGGAATGTATGAGGAAAGCAGGGTCACATATAGAGCCAATTTCACAGAATCTATGTTTTCATGTAGTGCTAAGCCATCTTAAGGCGGGTTGGCTTGGGTGGGTACTATGATTGAGATTATTTACTTTCTTTCTTATCCCTAAAGTGAGCATGAGTGACAAATAATCTACAAAAAAAATCATATTAAATCATATAAATTTGTGTTGTACAATCACTATCTATTACTTAATATTTAAATTTCGTTATTAAAATAAATTATAAAAAAAAACAAGTGTAATAACAATTAGATTTTATGTATATTTACATGTAATATACATATTTTGCTACAATATTTACATGTGTTTAATATAATCACCATCTCAACTGGTAGATAATGATTGTGTTAAATACATATTATTCACATGAATATATCTGACAGTCATTAATTATTGTATTAATACATGCAAGTATTGTAGCCAATAATATTTAAAAGGAAAATTGGGCTTACTAGTCCTTTGACAAATACACCTACCAAATTAGCCCTCATCTCAAAACGCAATCTCTACTAGCCTTCTTTCACAAAAGTACCCTGCCTTCTTTCACAAAAGTACCCTCAATTTTTTATTAGTAGTCTACCAATATTGCATCAATAATGTATAAATAATGTGTCGATAAAGAGTATTTTCGTCAAAAAAGGCTAGTAGGGATTGCATTTTGAGAGAAGGGTTATTTTTGGTTGGTGGGCATGTAACAGCGCTACTAAATATTATGGTATGTCGATTTCTATTGGATCAAGAATATTTCGACCCAACTCAGTTCACCTATTGAACGGATGATTGAGTTTTTACTCGAAAGTAAAATTTTCAAGTTTATAACCCAACCCAACTAAACAAATTTTGGTTGAGTTTGTTGATAAACCCACTAACGTGCCTACTCCTAATCTTGACAACTCAAATATGATATACACGAGCCACAAGACTCAGTTGACTTTACTGCAACCCCCTTTGCCATAGTCATAAAGCTTAATCATTGTTGATTATCTGATAATTAATGCATTAATTCTTTAGAATCTATATTATTATTAAGAAAACCATCATTGTCAATTTTTTGTTCATTTTTTTTCTATTTTGCCCTCACTTTTAATACACAATACTTACATAATAAGGGCAAAATAGTAATTTTGTATCTTTTGAGAAAATAACAATCATATCCCCATTTTTCTTATTTTACCCTCACTTTTGATACACAATATTTACATAAGGATGACAAAACAGTAATTATGTAATATTAAGATAAAATATGCACTTATTAAGAGAAATTGTTTCACCATCATTTTTTCATACTCTTTTAAAAATTTTAAAAACTAATCACACTCATTTATAAAAAAATAAAAAAATAAATAAAATTGTTCACATACACAAAATATATGCTCATCGGCTAGTTTGGATAGGGATAACTTCATGGCATACAAAAGATAGAAGTGGATGAGGAAAGATAAAAAACAAACATCCCGTGAAGCTCGATCCTAATCGCCAGATATGACCTTCTCAAAACCAATTAAAAAAATAAAACGAAAATAACGGTTAGAATTGAACAAAATCATGTAAGAAGTTAGAAATAATGTGTTTATCATTTGTCTGTCATATATTTGGGTCAAATTAAAAGACACGAGAAAGGAAGGAAAGTAAAGCGTAGCAACAATGCTGGCATAACATAACATAACATCACATCAACTTTCACATTTCTAGATTCTCAATTTGACTATTGTGTCACCACCACGCCTCGTCTAGAGAAAGTAATGCATAACCAATTGGACAATGACATGCCCATAATTAACTATCGTGGCCCTCAATTCAGCTGCTATTGCGCTCGTGTTATAGTTTAGACTATAACTAACATTTTTATATTTAAATCCTTATCAGCCAGGATATTTCATTCTTAACTGTACCTACCTGAAATTGAGGCTATGAAAAATAATGATTTTCATACTCTTACTCTTGTTTTCTCGTTTTGCATTTACTGTCTTATTTAGGTTAGTTGATTCTCTTTTAATTTAATAAAATTATGAAAAAATTTATTTAAACCCATATAACATCTTTCTATACATAACTTATTATCTTCACTCATATTATTTTTTTATTAAAGAGTTAATCTATCTTTAAACCCAAATAACATCTGTAATTGAATTTTTTTTTTTAAAATAGTCGTCCTTGCTCACCCCTCTTCCCACTAGCATTTCCATGGCTACTTTTTTTTTTCTTTCTACTACCAAACTCATACATTTGCCTTTTTTCTTTCTACTGATGTGCATAAGCAACAAATCAAACAATTCATCCCCTTATATTTATCAACAAGCAAGGAAGTTTATAAACTAAGAACATTGGTAAGAAGTTTTTCCTCATAATTTCCAACTGCAGAAAGTTTAACAAACCATTTGGGATTGATGAAAAAAATTGAAACCCAAATACTCATCTTCTAAACTTAAAAAAAATTGAAATAAAACGAACAATAAATTGAGTCAATACCTTAGTTGGAGGATTCAAAACTTCAAAATCACTATTCATCAATAAAAAAAACTTGTTTTTCTCTACAAGACATATTAAGGTTTTAGCCAGAATGAACCTAGGATAAACCAGAAGTGATGGTAGGGTTTAATTTGTTTATTGATGAATTTGAGTTTTATTATTAATTTCATTTTGTACATAGTAATTATGCAATAAGATACAATAGACAATTAACAATTTAAATTTAAATTTGGTGTAAAAAAATGTTACATGGGTTCGAATAAAATTTCCCTAAAATTATTTAGGAAGAGAATAAAAGAGTACGAAAATTACTTTCAATGTAAAATACTGTTGAGTTTTGGAGAGGTGAATGTAAACTAGTCCTTATAGTAATTTGAGATGTTTTGTAAATTACAATTTAGGGAAACAAACTATTGACCTAACCTAAACTTAAACGATTTCTTCCTGCACCCTGCGTTAACCTCTAATTTCAGACAATTTTTATGAGAAAAAGAATACTAGAATTTGATTAGGCCATGTCAAAATACTAAGGAAATTGATAACACACGTTTTGAACCTCTCACACAGTGTTTAATCTTGTCCATTAATTTTTTTATTTTAAATTGTCCATTAATTTTGATTAATTTATTCAATATGATAGTAAAAAAAAAAAAGGAAAGAGATCCTCTCCGGATCTCCTCCACCAAAGCCTATGAATCAAGTGATCCAGGTATTTGAAATTTGATCTAACGGTTAAAATTATTATAATTTTTAAAAGAGATCCCCATTTTTAATTATTGGATTAAATTTCAATGGTCCGAATTACTTGATCTGTGAACTTTAGTAGAAGATATCAGGAGAATATCTCTTTCCAAAAAAAAGGTGTATCAAAGAACCATAAACTGTGTTTATCATTTCTCAGTATAATGAGATAAAAATGGTCCTTTGTAATGATTCCCAAACAGTGTTATTTTATTTACTTTAACGTGAACAAAGTATCTTGAACTTTGGGAAAGGAAGACTTTGGTTTTAAAAAGAGAGATTGTGTTTTATATATATGTTAGATTAATGGTGGTATATTTCAAAATGCATGTAAAAATTATGCTAATTCGTTTTCACGATGCAGAGATGTTGACAAGTGTCAAACTTTGTAAATAATATTATACTTGCACGAAATAAATATATAGCTTCTTTCTCCTCCCCTCTTTAATTCCTTTTTGACCAGATGTGCTTCTCGGATTATATTGAACATAACTATGACTTGAAGCTAGAGGCACCGCTTTGCTTTTACTCTTAATGTTGCTTATTTGATCCAGTTTAGCTTCTTTGTTAGTTTGTGGTTGGTAAGCCATCTAAATACATATCAAGTCATATTTTTCTTTTATAATATTGTTCTAATATGTGCTTAACTCACTTGTAAATCATCTTAAACTTTTTTTTTTCTTAGTACCATCGAGATTTTCTAAAAAAAAATCGTTGGAATTACTCTTGACATTTACTATGAAAAAGATACAATAACAAGTTGTACAAAGCCTTGCATATTCATATCTCGTTTTCGGTCAATATACTGTATATATTAAACCAAGAGGAAAGGTTAAGTAAAGTCATTGCCGACATTTTTTCCAAAAAGTTACTATAAAATCATAAGAGCACTAGACTGACTTCGTGTTGTGTATGGATCAATTAACATTAGACTTTACAACTTACAAGTCGAGGAAACAAAAAAGAGAGTTAAATTCAACAAACTCTGATGAATCTAGTCTTAAAAGGAAGCCAAAAGTTATTTGTACTTAGGAACAAAGAAAAACATGAGTTGCCCGAAATGTCATTCTGAACTCCACAATTATTTTAGACGTTCATACTCAAGAAGTGAAAAAGATGAATGATTATTTATGCACGTTGAATTCATTATTCGGGTTTTTTAATTTTTATGAATGCTCAATGTTACTTGAGCATGTCATGTGTTATATGATACGGTCATCTCTAGCTAATAATTTATTCTAAATAGTGGGAGCATTTTTTTTGTTGTCAGTCATGATGCAGGACAGAACCAAGGGTATCAAGGAGAGGGGAATAGATAACCTGGGATTCGCTCAACCAGGGACAACGAAGCTAGCTCATGTTGCTAATTGTGGATTCGCTCACACGACCAAGCCAAATGCTTGATTGGGGAAGGAGAAATCACTCATTTCAATTACACAAAGCAAAATATATTTCAATTCATTCAAGTCTAGCAATGGCTTCTAATACATCAATATTTAAAGGAACTAAAGATAAAGAAGCATAAATAGACCACAACTTCCTAAGAAACTCTCTAAAAATAACTTAACAAGTTCCTATATCATTAAAGTAAATTACAATGCTTTTATTATTTGAATTTCCAATGCCAACGAGAAGTTTTCAATTTGTTTTTTTTTTTAAGCCTTGGCTACCGCATCATTCTCCCCTTCTCGAAGAAAACTCGTCCTCGAGTTTCAGTTTGTCTTCCTTGATCTTTGGGATGACCTAGCATATTATTCCACAACAGCCACAATAGTAAAATGAAGTTCACGGCGATCAAAGTGTTCCAAGCCACAAAATATTCATGAAATGACCATTTCCCCATTCTTTCAAACGTTGTAGGCCCTGGTTCCTTCTTTTTGATTGAAAATGACATCCAACTACTAGAATGCATCTTGAAACCCCTTAGATTGTTCTCTGTGATAAATATGTAAATCCAACCTATCTCTAAACCCCATTAAGTTGTCTTCATAACCGCAAGTTATCACATGAGTGGCCTCTTTAAGCATCACTGATGGGCTTGAGGAAGGAGGGACACTGCCTTGTTCCATCCATGTTGAAGTCACAAAAACTGTAGACTGTTTGAAATTCTTTTCAAAATTCATTTGGGACATCAGTAGCACTTTGCCATCATCCATTCCTTGTAGGTTTGAAGCATCTCCATTTGCATCATGCTTGGAGTACTTTGAAAGATCCTTGTAGCATCCAAAAGATGAATAGCAGTAACAGCTTACCATCTGATGCATGGAAGGCTTGTTGTCATTAACTTCATTCACAAAATGATTATTGGCTTCGTCTTCATCAACGTAGTCATCGTAAATTGGTGGTGAATTCCAATCGACGAAACTAATCTCTTCAACGATGTGATCTTGAAACGGATTGATAATCATAGGCATGATCTTCAACTGTAGTGGAAAACCTACTATGATGTCACTTGATGCAGGATAGAACTAACGGTATCGAGGAGAGGGGAATAGATAACCTGGGATTCGCTCAACCAGGGGCAACAGAGTTAGCTCATGTCACTAATCGTGGATTCGCTCACATGACCAATCCAAATGCTTGATTGGGGAATGAAAAATCACTCACTTTAATTGAACAAAGCAAAATATATTTTAATTCATTCAAGTCTAGCAATGGCTTCTAATACATCAATATTTAAAGGAACTAAAGATAAAGAAGCATAAATAGACCACAACTTCCTAAGAAACTCTCTAAAAATGACTTAACAAGTTCCTATGTCATTAAAGTAAATTACAATACCTTTATTATTTGAATTTCCAAAGCCAACAAGAAGTTTTCAATTTTTTTTTTTTTTTTTTTTTTTTTAGCCTTGGCTCCCGCATCAAGTCCTCTGCAGTAAAATCATGCCGCTTAATACGCAAAGACCATTCAACTTTTAAGGTTTTGGATTTCAAAAGATAAATCGACTCCTTAAGATATTAATATATTGATTCCATAGACAACGGAGGGTCTTAAGAAAGCCACTTAATCTGCAAATGTCAAATAAAGCAACTTATAAGTCTTATATCACTCACCCAACATATTGCTTTGTCTGCAATGGGACTGAAATATTGGTAAACATCCCAACAGTGAGCATACATATTCATATATCTGCCACTTCAATTGGGTTAATATCTGTACCATTTTCCACTCCTCTTACTGGTCAGTGCTTTACAAATATTATAACAGATGTACAGATTAGGAGCAAGTGTTTTATTCTTTTTAACTATGGCCACTAGTTTAGTTCGCATGTGTACAGTGGGAATATACTTGGTGGGTTGTTATTGGAAAAGTATACAGTTCCACCAAGGACAATGTTAAGGCACGTCATGCTAGAAGGGAATTTGGTAATGGTGATGACTAATTAATTTAGTCATTAGGTGAATTATGAGTATGGACAATAACTAGTTTCTAAATTTTTCCTTATTTTTTTTCCAATTCTTAGAGCAACCCTTTCCAAAATTAGTTGTTTTATTACTGCCCATGTTGTCGTATAACCATCAAATAATGAATTAAAACAACCACATGGTGCTCCAATGGTCGGAACAAATTCCAGGCCTAACATCCTGGGTTCGATTCTTGATACTAGTGAATCACACGATGATCGTCATGGGATGCTGAAATGCCTTTCTTAGTCTTCTCCGTTCCCAAAATAATGAATTGTCGTGACAAAGTCATCTGCTACTCCTATTTTTAAGAGAAAAATCAAATAATGCATTAAATCCTCTAGTTTGTACTTAGTTTTTGTGCTAATATAGCGCTTTTAACTCATCTACAGTTTGATAAGAAAATTTCATATATACATATAAAATTCTTATTTTATTTACAAAAAAGAATGACTCTTTACATTTAAGAATCAAGTATTTTCTAAAAATAATATTGTGCTCAAGTTTAAGTGTGGAAAAGTAAATAGACGGGCATAAAAAACAATATTAGCATAGAATAGGAAAGTACAGATTTTGGACACTCATCAAGGGTTTAAGGAGCCAAAGAACTCATGACAATTAATTTTCTTAATTAGTTTGTTCAAGTCCACACAGAATGTAAAGAAGGAACCCCATGTGATTATCTTTATAAAGTTTTAAATTAGTTGTGTTAATTCGACTAGAATTATATATAGCATAAAATATTGGCCACGTCTGGATTTAACTGAAGACATCTTTAGACATGTAACTACCAAATCTATTGTTTAGAGGCGAGATTCGTGGGTTTGCTAGGATCCAGGAGATGCCATGACAGAGTGTTTTAACACTTTAATTAAAGACGATGAGTGCGTAGTAGAGAAGGTAGTGATATAATTTATTGTAACTAAGGTCCACAGTGCTCCTAAAGTTCAGTTCTTATTATTAATTTGATGATGAGACACTCATCGATTAATCACTTTTGACCGTGCTGGTGTGAAAATTTGGATAGAGTCTGCAATGGATTTAACACGTATTTGCACCGAATGTTGCTTTCGGTCTTAGTACCACGAGATGACTCGAGAGAAAGAGAAAATAGGTGTGCCACTTTTGGAGGTTGCCAACAAAGGGATTGTATTTGAGTGTGTGTGAGGGGTTGTGTGTAAAACTAACTTCATCACCAAAAGATTTTGCACCGAGTGGCACGTTGGTTTTGTTAAATTCTTTTTTTGTTTTTGGCTTTTTGAGTGAACACGGGCTTAGAATTCAGGGTTGACTTGCAACCTGAAATCTAGGCTGATGAGCCGAACTACAAGACTTGAAACGTAAATAGACTAAAACTGTAAAGAAAACAGTACTATTGTAACAAGATACCGGCCATGATGGGCGAGATAATGCTAGAAGAGTCCACCGAGATCACTAGTATCAAACTGGACTAATTAATGAACATTTGCCTTTGACAGGAATTCAGGGGTGGTTGGAATTGTACGTCAACCAAATTGTACCACTGAGTAACAAAGTTATAATTATATCTTAGGGATCATAGGCAATGTGTGCATTGAATGAAGGTTTTGAGATTGTAGCTGAAGAGTTCGAGGTTTTGCTAAGCAATTGGGTTTGTGCTAGAGAGCAGTTGGGTTGATTGAAGAATCACTCAAATGTCTGTATAATTGTAGTGATTGAATTTGACGAAAGTCCCAAACTTGAAGGCTTTTGGTCCTATTTCTAGGCAATGAAGAATAAGTAATCTCGGTCTTATCACTGATCTGGAGCATGGGTAGCAATGGTGGAGCCACAATTATATAACAACAAAGTCATGATAAGCAAGTCTAAAATTAATCATATTTTTCACATAGTAACATCATATTTTTGTTCATCTTTAAAGCGTTAACAAAAAGTAAAGGAAACATGTGAAACCCCACCCCCAAAGTTTAATGTAATTTCACAATTTCCCTTAAAGTATATGAAATTTACATTTTAATCCTTCATCTAATACCCTATCCGGATCCATTTTTCCAGATTCTCTCTCATTCTCTCATATCTCTGCCTGCCAAGTGGCAAGCCCCCATCCTTTTCCTTTTTTCTCTCTCCTCCCTGAGCTCTCTCTCTCTCTCACTCACTTTCACTCTTTCTCACACACTCACACTCTCTCGGACCCTTTCCCGATCGACACCCATGCACACCCAAGGAGACACCCCGGCGACGGCACCACCATCCTCACCCTCGCGAGGACCTCCCCTTACTCTCCCTCGTCTCTGTGAAGCTCGGTGAAGCCTAGAAACCCAGGAAACCTCTGGCGAACCCCCACCCCCGTGACTCTCGAGCTAAGTCCGGCCACCTCTGGCCATTTTCACGACAGATCTCAGATAACAATCTCTCCATCTCACATCTACCTTAGTTTTGGTACCTAGATCATAGACTAGGGTGGCGTTTTGGTGTTGACCAGAGCACGGGAGGCTCCGGCTTTCTTCCTCTGCGAGAAACGGGTCAACGACCCAAACCCAATGAACCCAGGTCCTTTAAACTATGTAGAACTCGGGCCTTAGGCCCGTTAAACCCAAACCCATTTAATTAATTATTTATTTTATTTATTTCTGAAACCCAAAGACCCTTGCGTCAAGCTTTTAAGCCCAAGCCATTTAAAACCCTTAACCCAATTAACCCTAGGCCGGACCCTTGGACCTCAGGCCTTTGGGCCGTTCAAGATTAGGCTTTCGGCCTAAGGAACCCAAGCCTAGAAACCTTTTAGGCCCAAGCCCAAACCTGATCCAACCCAGAAGCCAGCCGTGCGTGTAGGCGATGCGTGGGTGCTTGCTGGTGCCGGCACGTGGAGTACACGCGCCACCATCCACGGCAACGTTGGCGACTTTTTCGGTGACCCACGACAGCGCGTGGCCATTGGAGACACCACCTTACAGCGGCACGTACGGCGGCATGTGGGGTACCTGAGGTCCCGCTTTATGTTTTTTGACGTTCTGAATCCGTTTATGATGTCCGTTTTATGAAATTCAATCGTTTAAGTATAGTTTTGTTAATTGGACCCTTTATGTGCTTAGGTGCAATTATTAGCGACGATTATGTTCTTTCTATTTCGTACGACTCTTCGACGACGAAGTATCTATGAGTGGACCCCTTCTAAAATGCATGTTTTAATAGTAGAAATGCATACATGAAAAGCATGATTTAATGGTAATGTTTTATAAGTAAATTGAATTTACATTATATGATTATCATGCTTTACTGAGAATATTTTGGAATACCATACTTTATCGAACTATTGTTCTTTGTAGTATATATGATGGATGACTATATACTATTTATGAAAATATTTTTACACTTCTTTATAATATATATGATGGATGACTATATACTATGAAGATGTTTTTGAGTTGGAAAGATTATATTCAACGTTTTGTGCTTATCTAGTGGTCACTATTCTACCTACGGGCGATGATACTTATATTGCCTTCGGGCTAGCGTGTGTAAGGCACTATTATGTGCGTATGGGAGATGATACTTATATTGCCATCGGGCGGGCATGTGTAGGGCATTGTTTTGTGTGTATGGGAGATGATACTTATATTGCCTTCGGGAAGGTGTGTGTAGGGCACTGTTTTGTGCATATGGGTGATACTAATACCACTAGTTAGCACATTATATATAAGATATGTTTTATGAAAGGTTTTATGGCATGCTAGGGGTTTCGGCAAATCTATCACCTATTATACTATTAGTTTTCATAAAACTTTGGGGGTTAGTATGTTGAATAATTGTTTCCGTATTATTTATATATAACTTGGTCCACTCATGTTTGTTTTACACTCCCTCAGGACATAGGAACAAGGCATACGATCCAAACTACGAGGCATTCCCTTACCAGTGATATCATATCATCCTCCCTGCTTTGACATCTATTGTAATAGCACCTTTCTACTTTACTTTCCGCTTATTAGTTGTATGCTTTGAACATGTCATGCATTATCATTATATTCATTATTGGCAGTTGAATACTATTATGGTATTTTGTAAGACTTATATTTGAATATTACCTTGCGTAGTTACGCGCGAAAATTTATATGCATGTTTCACATGTTCTCGGCATATGCATTCATTAAATGGCTTGCATCACCTCGGGTGTCGGCCAACACGTGGCCATCCCGATATCCCTCGGACATTGGGATCAGGGCATGTCAAGAACATAAGAGGAAATAAGAGCACGATTTTTTTTGGGTCAACTAAGAAGAGTTTGAGTTAAGCACACTGTAAAGAACATAGGAAATCTAAATTAAGAAGAAGTAACACCTCATAAGAAGAAAAAGATAGAGGAAAGAAAGAAGAAAATAGAAGAAGCAGCAACATGGGGGTGACAGGTTGAGAAAAAAAATAAGCTAAAACTCACATTGACAAACCATTTCTTTCTCAGACTTGTAAAGGTCAAGAAAAAAAAAAGGAGAAACATTGGGTTATTGGGGTCATGTGAACTCAATGACCACAGTGCAACTCCGTTATGAGGGGTATATCTGTCATTTGACGTTGACAATAACTGCAATTCCTAATTTATGGCTTTTAGCTATATGTCTTGAAGCATTTTTGCACGATTGTTGTGGTCACATCAGTATGTCAAAATGACACACTGCTAAGCATTTAAGGAGACAAGATATTCTCGGGTCTGGTCGTCCGCGTGGCATAGAGTGCTTTAAGGAGAACCCTATACGAGCCCTCAGAACCCTGTCTGAGTCCTCGGACCGATTGGATTGATGTGAGTGTAAACCATTGAAGAAGATAGCTTTACATAAAGGAAGAAGATGAAGAGTCAAAGAACTGAGGTTTTAGAGAGAGTTTAGAGAAATGGAAGAGAATATCAGAAACAATGTATATCTTTCCTTATCTAATACAAAATATCTATTACAAGGTTTATATAGTTTGCAATAGTAGCTTACACTCTAAGCTTCTCTATAACAAACTTAACTAACTATTTAATCTCTTGACACATGTCTAACTCATAGCCTTAGGATCTTAATACTCCTAACACCTTCAAGAAGTAGCTCCATCTGAAAATGCCAACCCAAATAATTGGTTTCATCCAATTTCACATTTACCGAGCTTGAAACTGACGAAATCAAGGACGCAATTGGAAATTGTAGGATCTATAACTGAGCAGCAGTAACCATTGTTGCGAATTAAGAAGAAATCTTCACACATAACTAATCACAAACAGTTGGTGTGCACTCTTTCAAGAACTCGCAACCAGATGACGACGGAAATATGAAGAACCCCAATGAAACAGAAAAGAGCACATAGAGACAAGATTGTATAAGCGGAAGCAGATAAACCAATATCGAAAGAAAAAAATCTCCAAGCTATTGTGCTTGTTCAGGCGAATGATACCATGTAAACCATTGAAGAAGATAGCTTTACAGAAAGGAAGAATATGAAGAGTCAAAGAACTGAGGTTTTAGAGAGAGTTTAGAGAAATAGAAGAGAACATCAGAAACAATGTATATCTTTCCTTATCTAATACAAAATATCTGTTACAAGGTTTATATAGTTTGCAATAGTAGCTTACACTCTAAGCTTCTCTATAACAAACTTAACTAACTATTTAATCTTTTGACACATGTCTAACTCATAGCCATAGGATCTTAATACTCCTAACAGTGAGATGGTCATCCGAGTCCTAGAATGGGATTCTATATTGAACTTCGAACTTGATGAGTCGGAGTCGCATGATTTGGTATAACTAAATATAAATTGACCCCATAACAGACTTTATTTTTATTTATGTTCTAAAACATAATGCATTCTATTCAAGGAATAGTAAAGTATGATAATTAAACTTAAAAAGGTTCAGAAACATCATTGGTGTGTGTATGAAATGTAAGGGATGAATGCATCATCATTTTTTTTTCTTGGGAAAAAAGAAAGAAAAAGAAGATGGTTTTGTTTTAAAGTTATACTCCTCTAACAATATGATATTAGTGATATTTTTCTTAATTTGTAAGTGAATGATCTCATGTTCGCTTTGTATGAATCACTAGGACATTTTAATTATTGTGTTGAGTTTAAAACCAAATTATAGTTAGATCATTGTATAACTTAAGCTCAAGTCTTCTCCAGAAGTACGAATATTGTGTAAAAAAAGTTACTCATCTAAGCTTTCATACATTGGAGTGCAAAGTTATTTTGAAGTGTAGCGGGTCTTTTTGTTTATGTGGTTGGAGGAAGACTTTCTCCCATAGATGCGGTTATGTATTGTTGGAATAGTTTCTGTAACATGTGGATTGTATGATTATGAATATGATGCGGTCATGTACAATTATCCTTCGGACTTCATTCGTCTAACATTTGTGTACAAATAGGCATAGGCATATAAGTTCCGTGGATATAATGAGGCTTAGCCTAACACTTGTTTGATAAAGTTGTGCACACTACTTATAAGACAAACCCAAACACATAAGAGATAACACAATGCTCAAGATTGTCTAAAAACTAAAGGGTGATGCTATCACCACACAATTTTTTTTACCTCTCACACACATCTTGTTAATTTCTGTTCTTTGATCATTTTTAATTCTTTTTATTAGACAGTCAAAAATTAAAAAAAAATGTATGAAAAGTAAAAAAATGGTGTGTGGAAAACACCAGAGACTAACCCCTTGAAATGATTACTGTCATTCTAGCAGTAGTCTTGGGCCTAGCAAGCCCATTTCTATTTTCTCCTATGAAATTCAAAGCACATTTTGGTGGCCCACTATACATGAAATTCTAAATCCTTTTTAGGGTCCATTTTGACAAGTATATTCTGAAACTCTACATTGAAAATACTCTTGGGACAAGAAAGTTTCCCCTTATTCTTCGAGTTTAAGGGTATATGGTTTGCACCTTGTGACCTTTCATTGACAAATTAATCTCGCTTAATCCTTTATTATTAAGGAAAAAAAAAAAACACTTGATACTTATCATTAGTATGATAAAAACTAATCACAAGTTCCCAACTCATCTAGATGGGAACACAGGGATGCTTTGTTCATTCCTAAAGAAGTTAGCAGGATCAACTAAGGTCTTCACATGAACAAGTCTCCTAAAATTATTCTTGAAATACTTTAAGCCCCAAATGCTTGCTTGTCCATAGCTTGTATTACAAGCATTGTTCCTCCCCAAGTCAAGATCCCTATAATTCAAATAGGCACCTCTTGGGGACTTTGAAACATATGGTGCCATGTAATCATACAGCCTTCTCATCATGCCAATATATTTCTCAGTTTCCTTGCCATCATCCCAAGTGACCATATACTGGATTTTGAATATGTTGCCAATTCTGTGTGGGAAAGGAGTTTCCGAATCTGAAATCTCACTCATTTTTCCACCATAAGGTGTCAATATCAAATAAGCTTCTGCTTCAATCAGTGTTTGCCATAAACCTTCCAAGCCAGCTTCCGAAATTGGTTCAGTCACATAGTCTGATTTTGCTTTGAAGAAGCTCTTAGATTGTTGAGTTCTCCTGAGCAAAGCTTCCGACTCGTTTATTGAGATGTAGGCGAAGTATAGAACAGACTCAATCCAGCTCATTTCAGTGCAGTTGCTCCGGTCTAAACGTAACTCCGGAAAATTGTCTTGCATCAGAGGGAGAAGTTTCTCGACTGGCCCAAGAAACAACGAACCGAATTCAATTATAATAGTTTTGCCACCATTTGCGCCAGCTTCATTTCCAACACCTACGACTGAATGTAGGAAAATGTCTTCATGAAGTGTATCTGCAATGTTTTGCCATTTCGAAAATAGTTTGGTTGCGCCTTGTTCTATGGTCTGTGAAATTTTGAAAACTGTCACAGATGGAGGAACACGAACCAACCTAAGTTTCCATTCTAGAATAACTCCAAAGCTTGAGCCTCCCCCTCCTCGAATAGCCCAAAAGAGTTCTTCTCCCATGGATTTTCGGTCGAGAATCCTGCCATTAACGTCAACAATCTTAGCATCAATAACATTGTCAGCTGCTAGACCATATTTTCGGAGTATAGTACCAAATCCACCTCCGCTAATATGTCCCCCTACACCGATAGTTGGGCATGTCCCTGCTGGAAATCCATGAACTTTACTCTTTTGTGAAATTGTGTAGTACAACTCTCCGAGAGTAGCACCTGACTCAACCCGAGCACTCTCATTCTCTATGTCAACATCGATAGATCGAAGATTGAAAAGATCAATGATGATGAAAGGAGTTTTGGATACATAGGATAGGCCCTCGTAGTCATGGCCCCCGCTTCGGGTTCTTATTTGTATGCCGTCTTTCTTGGCACATACCACGGCTGCCTGAACATGAGAGTATTGAGAAGGAGTAATGATAGCTTGTGGTTTCGGTGTTGATGTGTTCAAGAATCGGAGATTCTGTATGGAAGATTTTAAGACCAAGGAATAGTCCGTAGTGCTTTCCGTGAGGATGATTTTGCTTGTTGAGGTAGAATTTATGCTGGATGAAAAGCATGTGACAAAGCTTTCCGAAATCGAGTTCGAATTTGTAGAACAAACTGAGTTTAGAAGGAAGAAAAGTGGTAGGGGAAGTAGTTTTATGTGTGGGATCTCCATCTTTATTTGTTCTATAAATGTGAAATGGTATGAGCTCTGAGCTCACTTATATAGGTAATATGAGTTGGAAGAGTTGAAAAGATATACAGTTAGACTTCTCACAAACGTTTGCCTAACAGAAGAATCTTTTCATAAACGTTTGCCTAATAAAAGAGACATTTTCAATGCGAATTTTTTCATTTATGTGATAGTGGAATAATTACAACAACCAAGCTTTATTCTACTAAGTAGGATCGGCCGTACGAATCCTAAACACTACTGTACTCGTTTTTCGTCAAGTCTTCCGTTAGCTCCAAGTGTTCTATATCTTTTCTAAGGAAGCCACTCAAGTGCTCTATATCTTTGTCTGCCATGATACTGAAATATTGGTAAATATTGCGACCAACATTGAGCATACACATTCAAATATCTGCCACTTCAGATGGGTTAATATTTGTACCACTTTCCATTCCTCTAACTGGTCAGTGCTTTACCAATATTATTACAGATGTACAGTGATATAGTGTTAAGGCACGCCATGTTTGAAGGAAATTTGGTAATGTTGACTAATTAAATTAGATCATTAGGTGAATTGTGAGTATGGACAATAGCTAGTTTCTAAATTTTCCCTAACTTTTTTTTTTCCAATTCTTAGAGCAACCCATTCCTAATTAGTTGTTTTTGCTATGTTCTCATATAACCATCAAATAATGCATTAAATCGTCTGGTTTGTACTTAATTTTTGTGCTAACATTGTGTTTTTAACTCGTTTGCAAATCACAGTTTGATAATAAAAGTTCATAAACACATATAAAATTCTTATTTTATTTACAAAGAGGAATTACTAGTTACATATATCAGCATAGAATCTGGACACTAGTAAAGGGTTTAAAGAGCCAAAGCACTCTAATAAACATTAATTTTCTTAATTAGTTTGTCCAAGTCCATTCAGAATGTAAAGAAGGAACCCCCATGTAATAATCTTTATTAAGTTTTGAATTAGTTTTATTAGTTCGACTAGGTGTGTGTGTGTATATATATATATATGCTATAAAATATTGGCCACTGGATTTAACTGAAGACATCTTTAGACATGCAACTACCAAATCTATTGTTTAGAGGCAAGATTCGTGGGTTTGCTAGGATCCAGGAGATGCCATGACAAAAGTGTTTTAACACTTTAATTAAAGACAGATAAGTACGTAGTAGAGAAACTAATGATATAGTTGATTGATATAATTTCTTGCTAAAAACGGTCCACAGTGTTCCTAAAGTTCAGTTCCTTTTTATTAATTTGGTGATGAGACACTCTCATCAATTAATCACTTTGATCATATTGGTGTCAAAACTTAGATAGAATCTGAACTGGATTGAACACGTATTTACTGTGAGTTGTTTTCGGTCTCAGTATCATAGAATGACTCGAAAGAAAAAAGAAAATAAGCGTGCCACTATTGGAGGTTGTCAACATACAAAGATTGTGTTTGAGTGTGTGTAAGGGTTGCGTGTCAAAGTGACTTTTTAACCAAAAGATTTTGCACCGAGTGAGACACTGATTCAATTAAGTTTTTTCGTGTCTCAAGCAAATGAGGACTTAAAATTTAATGTGAATTTACACGTATTTGCCTAAAAAAGTAAGTGAATGGGAAATAGAAACTAAAACGAGAATCTGAATGTCATCATTTCATGATGAAGTTGAGATTACGAATGCTTACAAAAGTAAAATCTAGACCGATGAGCCGAGCTACATGACTTGAAAGTAAATAGACGGAAAATATAAAGAAAGGAGTAACTCTAAAAATATTCAGAGCATAATAAGCGAGAAAATGCTAAAAATAAGTTCACCGAGATCGCTGGTATCGGCCTATACTAGGTGAGGAACATCTATCTTAGTCCACTTGGCTTGAATAAAGCTTTGGTTTGAGGAAAGTTGAGTCAGCTTTCCATCATTCCAAAGAATAAGGATAGTAAAGTATGATAATTAAACCTAAAAAGGTTTAGAAACATCATCGGTGTGCGTACGCAATGCAGGGATGCATACATCATCATTTTTCTTATGAAAAATAAAAGAAGAGAAGAAGAAGATATTGGTTTAAAGTTATACTTCTTTTAACATATAATATAGTGATTTTTTTTTTTAATTTGTAAGTAAAATGTTTTATATTCGTTTTGCATGAATTACGAGAGCACTTAAATTGTTAGAGTTCAAAACTTAATTATGAATAGATCATGGTATATATGACTTAGAAGTAGAATATAGTGTAAAAAAAGGTTAGACTCATCTAAAGCTTTCATACAAAGGATTTTGAAGTCGCGTAACTCTTTGAAGATGTAGCGGTCTCTTTTTTTTTTCTGTGGTTGGAGGAAGACTTTCTCTCATAGATGCGGTTATGTGATCACTCATATATTTCATGTATTTATACCATCTATTTTTAAAATCTTTGTAATGTTTTTGTGTTAAAATTGTGGTATTTTATTTTACCTTGTATTAATGTGCATTTAAATTTATTTTAGGATCAATTTCAAGTAAAATGGAGAAAAGGAAATTGTAAAAATAAATAAAAGACAAGGCAAGTGGAGAGTGGACTTGTCTTTCATTAAGCTTTTGTGGGGAAAAAGAAAAGCATATAACTGATTAGTGGAAATGGGGGACACGGACAAAGAAGAGTGGAAGGAATAAGAAAAGGAAAGCAAGAATAATAAGCAAGGAGTTGGGGGGGGGGGGGGACGGACTGACAGAAAATAATAGACAGAGAGGAGTGCATACGGCAGAACAGAAAAAGAATAGGCAGAGAGAAAGCAAGGCAGTGCACAGTGGAGAGACTGACAGAAGGAGAGGGCAGCAGGCAGAGGAAAAGAAGTCAGGAGCAGAGGAGGAACCAAAAATGGGTGTTTTCTTTCTTTGATTCTTCATGGATAATTTTTTATGTATTTAACATAATTATGTGTAATTAATTTCTTTTTGCTAGAGTGAGGCCATGAGCCGTAACATGAATACGTAGATTTATTTTTCAATTGCTTAAGTGTTGTTACATGCTTGCTTTGATATTTTCAATCATTGAATTAAACTATCTATGTACCTTGATGCTTGATCACCATTAGAATGCTTATAAAAGTTATCGGATGCAATTTTGAACGAATGTCACGTTAAAATTGGTTGTGCTTCTTGTGATTGAGGATTGTACTCTCCTAAGGTAAATATCATGCTCTTAGGGATTACATGGTTTAACAAAAGGATTTTCACCAAGATTAATGAATCACTCATGTTTATATTTAATTCAAATGTCATGGATAAGTTGCATGTAGTGGTATGCGTTTTAGCTTGAATGTCACAAGTAAAACATACACAAGGAAAATCCAACCTTCAAAGTATGTGTGTTTTCAATTATTTAAGCAATTGGAATAGCTACGTAGGAGTGTTGTTGGTAAAGGTTGAACTCTAGCATATTGTCAATCTATTTTTCTTCAATCATTTATTTTATCTTGAATTTCCTTATTTACTTGTTTTGTTTAAATTGAATCATTATTCCTATAAACCAATTCCCATTTTAGATATTTGTTTAAGCCACATCCAGTAATATTTAGTTTCGTCAAATTAGTGTAATTCTTAGAGTTAAATAAGTTAAATACACAAAAACTCGTAAATTGTTTATATCAGTCCCTGAGGAGATCGACCTTACTTATCAGTCCCTGAGGAGATCGACCTTACTTGAGCCATTCTATACTACAAACACTTGTTCTCTTGCAAGAATTTTCTATGGTTTAACCCTTTGTTTTACAAGTAGTAAAATCGCTATCATTATGCATTGTTGGGAATGTTTCTGTAACATGTGGATTATATGATGGCACATGTATGATTGGTTTTCAAACTTTATTCGCTTCACATTCGTGTACAAATAGGCATGTGTGCATAAGTTCCCTGAATATAATGAAGAGAGTTTTAACGAAACACTCCCGGTACTGTTCATTTTAACAAAAAAATGACAATTTTACTCTAAAAAGTCACTTCTGATACTATTCACTTACAACATATTTTTGTCATTTTGATTAAAACTCAAAGTTTTCAAGTTATTTTCATTAGTTTTCCTTATAATGAAGCTTAGCCTAACATTTGTTGTTTGTCATGTTGGAAAATAATAAGTTTAGGATTTGGATCGAGCCCGTTTGAATTGGCTTTTATTAGAAATTAGAATTTAGTTTATTATAAATATGATGCTTATTATTTACTAACTCAGTTAAAATGTAGCTTTCAATTTGTAGTTGTCTTGTCAATCTCGTTTATTTGTTTTCCATTAATAAAATAATGTCATAGTTATATTTCGTTTGTTCTTCCGTTTGTTTATTTTTAACTTGATATCAGAGCAGGTTTGATCATTCGGAGTTTAATCTGCTTCTATTTTGTTTGTATTAGTTTGTCTATCTATGCTGTTTGTTTCGTCTAGTTTCGTTTTGTAAGGTTTGATCCTTAGGAGTTTAACTTGCTTGTGTATCGTTTGCATTTCCCAACAAGTAGGACAATTTACAGCCAGTGATAAACGCACCCGGCTTAAACCCATAGATATAAACAGTAAATTTATATGTTAACAAAGATCCATACTTTATAGATTACATTAAAAGTTTAAAAATCTGTTTTGTTTGTATTAGTTTGTCTATCTCCCTTGTTTGTTTCGTCTAGTTTCGTTTTGTAAGGTTTGATCCTTCGGAGTTTAATCTGCTTTTGTATTGTTTGTCTATCTCCTTTGTTTGTTTTGTCTAGTTTTGTTCCTTAAAAACTTTTTTGTTTTCTAGTTTGGGTTACACTTTGTGGTCGTTTTAAAAATATTAAAAAATGAATATGTTGAAGTCTGGAGCCGGAGTTGTGCCCAGCCGCTGGAGCCACCATTCCACTGCTGAACCTCTGTCTCGCATCGCCATCACACTAGAGCTTCGATCTCACTGTCTGCCTGATTTGGACCCGCTAGCCCGACCCGCAGCCTGAAGAACTCAAATCTGACGAGCACAATTCCGTTTGCTACCTGCTGTCTGATCGAACTAGCGTGACTCCTCTGCTTGAACCGTTGTTGTCATCAAGTTGGAGACCACCACCACTGCTGCTTGCCGTTGTACCTGATGAGGGAGTTGTGAATGATTTAGTGAGGAAGCTCTCAAGTTGGTGATTTGCGATTAAACAAGATTGGTACATTGAAAAATAATGTGTTTTAAGCCTTGACCGTATTCAGAATGTTGGGACAAAAGGAAAAAATTATTGACTGTTTGTTAGGCCTTTTGAGGCCCACACGGATAAGTTTTGCTAGAGTTTGCTTGCCTGTCAGTCTAATGCTTAGACTTGTGACCACTCAAGTGATAGTTTTTGTTTTTGTGTGTTTGTTGCTGCAGTTGGGATATGAGAATTCTCGTCCATCGAGTCCAATACTCTTAACATATGTCTACTGGAATGTGAATATGCCTATTTGAATCTACCTGTTAGCATAACGGAGCCTCCTATCTGTCTGTCTGCGTAGTAGAGCTTGGCTGTCTATCAGACTAATGGAGCTTGCATCCACATCTACTTGTTGGCAAACTCATTTGTTTACTGCCATGAGTTTGATCGGGGTGTAGGAAAATAATAAGTTTAGGATTTGGGCTCAGCCGTTAGGATTAGGTTTTGTTAGAGATTAGGTTTGATTTATTATAAATATGATACTTGTTATTCACTTTAGAACACATGATGTAGCCCTCAGTTTGTACTCATCTTGGTAATCTCGTTTATTTGTTTTCTGTTAATAAAATAATGTTCATAGTTATATTTCGTTTGTTTGTCCGTTCTTTTATTTTCAATTCAAAGGTGTGTACACTACTTTTAAGACAAACTCCAAACACACAAGAGATAATAAGATGCTCATGATTGTCTAAAAATTAAAAGGTAATGTTATCCACACACCCTTTTTACCTCCTACACACATCCTGTTAATTTTTATCCTTTGACCTTCTTTACTTCTTTTCATAAGACGATTAAAAATTGAAAAAAGAAGTGTGAATAGCATCCCAAAGTAACATTTAGAGAAGTAGAAACTAAACCCCTAAAAAAAAAATTTCTATATAATTCTAGCCATAGTTTTGGGCCTAGCAAGACCATTCCTATTTTCTCCTATGAAACTCAAAGCACAATTGGTGGCCCACTAAACATGGTTACCTAAGTCTTTTTCAGGATTCATTGTGACAAACAACAGTATAATTCTAAACTCTGCATTGAAGCCTTGGAAACGTTCTTGGGACAAGAAAGTTTCCCTCCTTCAAGTTTGAAGGTGGATGGTTTGCATCTTGTGACCTTTGACTGAGAAATTAATCTCACTTAATCCTTTATCATTTAAAATGACCAAAAAGAAATATGACACTTTTCATTAGTATGATTGACTGGAAAACTAATTCCAAGTTTTCAACTCATCATGTTGGAAGTCAAAAGCAAAATGAATGAGAATAAGAATAAATGACAATGGTTGAAATTGTTGTACGCAAGCTGCCTTGTTTTCCAACAAGCAGCAGCCAATATGACTTTTAGCATGGACAACAATCAATGCTATGTTTAGAAAGTCTTGTAAAATCTTTATAAGACAGATTTCTATGTACGTTTGAAGTAATTTCCATTCCATCAATAAGAGTTAAAAACTTTTACAGAGTATTTTTTCCCAAGAGGTGTGATAAAGTTTGTAAACCTACCATCCACATATTTTGGTATTGAGTAAGTAAATTTTCAATACCAACAATCTATTTCTTCCTAGATGGGAACAAAGGGATGCTTTGTTCATCCATGAAGAAGTTACCAGGATCAACTAAGGTCTTCACATGAACAAGTCTCCTAAAATTATTCTTGAAATACTTCAAGCCCCAAATGCTTGCTTGTCCATAGCTTGTATTACAAGCATTGTTCCTCCCCAAGTCAAGATCCCTATAATTCAAATAGGCACCTCTTGGGGACTTTGAAACATATGGTTCCATGTAGTCATACAGCCTTCTCATCCCGCCAACATGTTTCTCAGTTTCCTTGCCATCATCCCAAGTGACCATATACTGGATTCCGAATATGTTGCCGATTCTGTGTGGGAAAGGAGTTTCCGAATCTGAAATCTCACTCATCTTTCCACCATAAGGTGTCAATATCAAATAAGCTTCTACTTCAATCAGTGTTTGCCATAAACCTTCCAAGCCAGCTTCCGAAATTGGTTCAGTCACATAGTCTGATTTTGCTTTGAAGAAGCTCTTAGATTGTTGTGTTCTCCTGAGCAAAGCTTCCGACTCGTTTATTGAGATGTCGGCGAAATATAGAACAGACTCAATCCAGCTCATTTCAGTGCAGTTGCTGCGGTCTAAACGCAACTCCGGAAAATTGTCTTGCATCAGAGGGAGAAGTTTCTCGACTGGCCCAAGAAACAAGGAACCAAATTCAATTATAATAGTTTTGCCACCATTTGCGCCAGCTTTATTTCCAACACTTACGACTGAATGTAGGAAAATGTCTTCATGAAGTTTATCTGCAATGTTTTGCCATTTCGAAAATAGTTTGGTTGCGCCTTGTTCTATGGTCTGTGAAAGTTTGAAAACTGTCACAGATGGAGGAACAGGAACCAACCTAAGTTTCCATTTCAAAATGACTGCAAAGCTTGAGCCTCCCCCACCTCGAATAGCCCAAAAGAGTTCTTCTCCCATGGATTTTCTGTCCAGAATCCTGCCATTAACGTCAACAATCTTAGCGTCAATAACATTGTCAGCTGCTAGACCATATTTTCGGAATATAGTGCCAAATCCACCTCCGCTAATATGTCCCCCCACACCCATAGTTGGACATGACCCTGCTGGAAATCCATGAATTTTACTCTTTTGTGCGATTGTGTAGTACAACTCTCCGAGAGTAGCACCTGACTCAACCCAAGCACTCTCATTCTCTATGTCAACATCGACAGACCGAAGATTGAAAAGATCAATGATGATGAAAGGAGCTTCGGATACATAAGATAGGCCCTCGTAGTCATGGCCCCCGCTTCGGGTTCTTATTTGTATGCCGTCTTTCTTGGCGCATACCACAGCTGCCTGAACATGAGAGTATTGAGAAGGAGTAATAATAGCATGTGGTTTCGGTGTTGATGTGTTCAAGAATCGGAGATTCTGTATGGAGGATTGCAAGACTAAGGAATAATCCGAGGTGCTTTCGGTGAGGATGATTTTGCTTGTTGAGTTAGAATGTATGCGGGATGAAAAGCACGGGACAAAGCTTTCCGAAATCGGGTTCGAAGTTGTAGAACAAACTGAATTTAGAAGGAAGAAAAGTAGTAGGGGAAGTAGTTTTATGTGGGAGATCTCCATCTTTATTTGTTCTACGTATGTGAAATGGTATGAGCTCTAAGCTCGCTTATATAGGTAAGATGAGTTGGAAGAATTGGAAAGATATATGCGTAGACTTTTCACAATCGATTGACTAACAAAAGAGCCCTTTCACAAACGTTTGCCAAACAAGAGACTTTTCATACAAATAACTATCTGTACATGAATCTAATACAAAAATTTAATACGTTTTCAATTTGAATTTTTGATCTATGTGACAATGGAATAGTTACAACAACTACGAAGATTTGTCGAATTAAGTGGGGTTGGCTGTATGAATTTTAAAATGCTATTACGCTGGGTTTTTACACCAAGTCTTCCGTTAGCTCCAAGTACTCCATATTGTTTATGATAGTCGTCATAAACGATATGGAGTACTTCAGAAAATGGTTTCCACCTCCAGCTTAAAACGACTTCGTTTTGGACATGAGTACTGTAGTAGCATAGAAATCATGATTCATGGTCCTATCTCCAAAATCTATTTTCAACCACACCCTAAACAACATTTCTTCGTTTCTATTTCTTTCTAGCTACAAGCTAGAAAGCCGAACATGCTATATGCATGCATGAGCCATTACCTGAATGTCTTCTTACTGAAACTAGGGTTGTTTTTATCTCCCTACAATGCCTTCTTATTCGAGTGATGCTTCTTGTTTATCTTTGTTCCGTTTTACTCCATTTCACGCTATAACGAGTGTCAAACAAAATATAAGTTAAAAGAGGAAGCACGATCGACTTAGTACGTACAAATGCTAAGAACTTACGAAGAATTAAAAATATTTACATACAATGGATCGTAGTCTTGGCTAGGAAAGCATTCCCTCTTACCAACCTGCAATAAGCAGGTATACCAGTAAACTGAGTAGCTTCCCCGTTGGTATGTTGGAATTTGATCCGCTTTTCACATCTGTATGTGAACCTGCAATCAGCAACCAAAGTCAGTGCCATTGGGGAGCTCGGGGTTAGGGCAACAAAATGTATGGGAAGATTATAGTTTGAGTATCTGATCATCCAATCAAACAAGTTATGTTCACATCTTGTATGGGAATGTTATAGGGCATGGAAAAGCAAGGTGTTAGCAAAAAATGTGCACTGCAACAAACTGTATGTGGATTCTTTGAGCTTAATTATTACATCAACTGCTAATTGGCTGCGGACTTTCATCGAACAGGTTGAGTGCACCCAATAGAGAATGAATTCACAAATTATAGATAGGATGGAATTACCCTACTGTTTGACAAAACATCCATAATCCTAACAGTAAATCAGCAACAGTTCTTATTATTCAAACACACACACTTGTTTTATATTTTTCACTCTACTTTTTGTGCTCCTGAAATTGAAGGCAACTCAACACAACAATAACAGTAAACACATGTATGTGGTGATATCCCCAAAAAGAGAGGACCAAAATCCAAAAGGGTCATCTCCTACACTTCACAACGTTTATCTTAGCAGGTATATAACTTAATAACAAATTAATATTGTAATTAATTTGAGATACCGTCACAATAGCATATTAACTGCAGGTAAATCTATTTATTTATAAGTGCACAAGACTAAGAAAACGAAAAATTCTTCGTTGTCAGTACTCGCATATTTTTTGTGTCTATACCTCTTGTCAAATAACTTTATGTAGACACATCACATGATGATTCTATGAGAAAACAACTCAGTCGCAAGGGACCTTCAATGATTGTACTCCATCTAATAATCCACACCCTTCAAATCTAACCGTGTCACAAGATTCAGCCACAAAATCAAGACCAACCCACCAACAGAAGCTTCTGTGCAATTGCAGTTTTCAATGACAGCTATTTTAACGCAACTTGACTTGACTTAAATGAATTTGTGAAAGGAACCTATACTGTGACTTTTTACAATCTTAGACTATGGGAAAGGTTTTCCACAAAATATGAGGTGAAGAATCTGCATCTGGATGGTTTAGTCCAATTAGTCATATTGTTCAAATAAAATAAAATAAAAGACTCGTCGTAAGCATAGTTATTTAGAATTTGCACACTTTAATTTTCTCATTATGCACATTTCTTATGCGGAAAAAGAAAAAGTGCAAAAATCAATTCCCGTTACTTCCGTTTTAATTTTTGTTTTTTGCAATGATTGAACTAGTCCTCTCTGAGACAAACTAATCAGATGAAAATGACATTCACGGCAAGCATACCCCATTACACGAGGTAGAGAGAAATTGTCAAGTCAGCCTTCAATAAAAATGACATTGTCTCAACTTTCTTATACATCTCACGATCTCTCATAAATCCAAAACCAAATATTAAATCTGGAGCTGGATAAAAGTAAAAACACATTGTATATATTCACTGTGAGAAGAACTGAATCAAAATAACCCAATAATTGTAACCATTTCATATCTTTTTTTAACTTATTACTACGAATCTATGACCAATCAATAACCAAAAATCCATGCTTTTGTATCAACTTCCTAAGTTCTCTTATTCCTTACTTGGAAGAATTGGGATGCTTTGCTCGTTGTAGAAGAAATTTTCGGGGTCGACGGCGGTCTTCACCTTCACCAACCTATCAAAATTGTCATTGAAATACTTCACCCCGTATACCTTTCCTTCTTCATAAGTAGGAGCCCCATTTGAACTAGCACCAATGTCAAGGTCCCTATAGTTCAAAAAAGCACTTCTTGGATTCTTTGACACAAATGGGGTCATGTAACTGAAAAGCCTTTTGCTTTCTGTGGTGTAGTTCTTCTCTAAGTCCTCCCCTGCATCCTCCCAGTTCACAGAGTACTGAATTTTGAACAAGTTTCCGGCACGGTGGGGAAAAGGCGTCTCGGATGGCGCAATCCGGCTCATTTCCCCGCCGTACGGATTGAAAACAAGTCCTGTTTTCCCTAGCTCGATCATTTTCTTCCATAGCCACTCCAACCCGTCTTTTGAAATCGGGGTTTGGACATAATCAGACTTCCTCTTCAAGAAATTTGCATCGTTTGGCATTCTGTCAAGCAACGCTTCGGGAGAGGTTCCAATGTCGAAGTTCGCCCACCAGAGGACGGATTCAATCCAGCTCGTCTCAGTACAATTCTCCTTCGTTAACCCCAATTCAGGAAACTCCTTTCCCAACAATGTCACAAGTTGATCGCCATTGCCTAGAAACTCAGCCATAACTGTAGCTCTAACAGTCTTTTCACCCTTCTTCACTTTAGAACTCACAGGCTGCAACAACAGCCTCATGAACAACCCATCATCCGTAGTCGGCGCCACCTCCTGCCACCGCAAAACTAGGGCGGTTGCATCCTCCTCCAACGTTTTCTCAACCCGAAAAATTGTAACAACTTCCGGGACAGAAACCAACTTCAACTTGTACGAAATAATGACTCCAAAGCTTCCACCACCTCCTCCTTTAATAGCCCAAAACAAGTCTTCCCCCATCGATTTTCGATCGAGAAGTTCCCCGTTCGCATTGACAATCTGAGCATCAAGGACATTGTCGACAGCAAGGCCATACTTCCTAAGCAAGTTACCATACCCGCCGCCACTTATGTGTCCACCAACACCAACCAGTTGGCAAATCCCCGCCGGAAAGGCGTGAACTTTGCTCTTCTCCCAAATCCTATAGTACAATTCTCCGAGCGTGGCGCCGGCCTGAGCCCAAACGGAGTTGTCCTCAATGTTCACCGCGATCGACCTGAGATTAAACATGTCAAGAACAATAAATGTCTGGCTAGACCAGTACGAAATACCCTCGTAATCGTGGCCGCCGCTTCGGATTTTGAGCTGTACGCCGGCGAGCTTGGCGCAAAGGACGGAGGCCTGGACATGGGATTCGGTTAAGGGTGTGACGACGAGGAGTGGTTTTGGGGTGGAGGTTCTGTTGAACCTGGAGTTTCTGATGTAGGCTTGTAAAATTGGTGTGTATGAAGGGTTGTTCTGGGCATAGACTATGCTGGACAACTGGGTTGTGTTTGATGACTTCGTTTTGGTATTTAGGCATTGGAGAAAGCTGTCGTACACAGAATCCGAATCTGCCCATGAAGCAGAAGCTTGAAGAAAGAGAAGAGAAACAAGAACCCGAAGAATCTTAGACATGGCGTCTCTCATTGGTTTTGTTAAATTTGTTGAATGTTTGTAAGGGATCGGTCCTCTTATATACAGACACAGAGGCACCAACAGTGGGAACGGTATTTGCACTGATTCACTCTGACCATTCATGGCGGTTACCATTTTATTTGTTATTTGGAAGCGAGATTAAAACATTAGAAACAATTTAAAGTATTATATTAAATTTATCCGAATTACGGTAAATGAAATTCGAACTTGATTGGATAGCACAATAGTTTAGCTAATTTAGTTATATAAAAAAGTGGTTTCACACACTATATTTAGCATCTCATACGCGTTTTTATTTTTGTTATCGAACGAGAAACTAAAAAAAAATTAACATACTAAATTAAACAAATATATGTACAAAATAAAAACGTGTATCGTTTTCTATTCGGATTATGCATTAATGAGTAGGATCACATTTGATTTTTATTTTTTTTTGGAATTACCATGGATTTAAAATTAATAGAAAATTGAGCTTCTTTCTTTAATTTAATGGAAACTTTTAGGAAAGTAATCTGGTTTGCCGCTTGGGCAAACCGGCACCAATCAGTCATTGCACATCTCAAGCATCTTACTTTTCCTAAAACTCCGGCGGGATTAATCACGACTGTGATATTTTTGTGATGTGAGGTCCAAATACACTGAAATTGTGTACATTTTGACTGTAAATAGTCATAATTTGACATGATATTATTGACTTTCGTTTCTTTTAAAAAATTTAGGTTTAATTGGAAAAATCAAACTAAATCCAAATTGACTCCTACAAAACACATAATTCACAGAAAAAGAATCGTACTTGAACCTTCCTGTTAAAGTCAATAATATTGTTTTAAAGAACTTTTAGAAATTTTGTTTGAAAGTTCCCTTTTTATGAAAGTATTGTTGTATATCAATGGATGCCCACTCAACAAAAGAGATCCACACTCAACAGCTGTCCACTAAACAAGCAAAGATGTCCTCCCACTACGAGTGGCCGATACTTGTTTTCATTACCCTTTTATTTTATATAAATACAAGACATATGGAATGAAGAAAGTGTGAACGTCAACTCAAGCCACACGACTGAGAAGAGAGAAAAGAAGGAAGGAAGAAGAGAGGAAGAAATGAGAAGCCACAAGGCTCACGGCAGAGAGAAATGATAGTTATCTTTGTAATCTTATTAATTCAGATTATAAATGAAAGCACTAATGCTGTCCCGATGACGTACTCCAGTCACACTGACTGTAGAGGAACCTCGTAAATTTTGTGTTTTGTTTATTTATTTCACTGCACACACCGTCAATTTTACAACAAGTATAGAGTTTTGGAGCTTTCTCAACGACAAACAAAACCACAATCTGTCGGAGTAGTTGTCAGGTTTTAGTTATTGTTTATATATAGGGAGATGCGATTATATTTTTGCAACCATATGAATTGTTTTCTAAATAGCTTTAGGGAGATGAGAAGAGAACTCAAATATATCCATATATAATGACAAATTCGTTAATCAAGTTTTGGTAATAATTAATCTTTTCTTTATTTTTTTTACACAAAAATATTCTACTCTGTCGATAGTGGAATTGAGTTAGGCCATACAATGAATCAGCCACTAACTAGGTATCAAACTCTACACAAATATAATACGTCATCTTCATTCATTTGAGTCGAACTTTAGGTGCATCATATACAAGTGAAGAAGATTATCATTGAACTATAGTTTCAGTAACCGGAGACTTGTAACTTAACAAGATATTAAAGTGATAAATTGTATAAGATGGTTAAGTTTAGCCTTGAACCCACAGGGCACAACCAATCTACCATGTATTGAACCTAAAAATTACAAAGTATACGTGGCACGCATACTAAGTAAAACAGAGCTAACTATGTCCTTTGACGGCTTGAATTCTAATGCGAGTGTGCCAATTCGCTACCGACCTTGGCTAGGCAAATTACTTGAATGTGGTGATGTGGTGGAATGCGTTGCTAACTTCTTAATCAAGTAACTTCGTTCGAGGAATGAACACTCTCAGCCTTGAGTTCTAAAATATGAAGACAAGGTTGTGTAAATCATTGTGAAGTTCTGGATCCTGTACACTAGGTTCGGCAGCCTAAACCATTTGGTGAAAATATAGGTCCAACAAATCAGTTTAAACCGTATGGACAAATATACTTAAAGGAGATGAGTGTCTTAATCGTAAAAATGGTTCGGTTGTTTGCGTGCCGAACTCTAAATGTGACTTGAGAGTAACCAATCATAGAACACCCCAGTTCGCCAAAAAGGCTAATGAGTGACCTCTTTTGCGAAAAAATCAAAGACTCCTCGCCGACTAAGACTTAGGATAAACAATCAACCATAGACTCATAAAGAATCATCAGTTATCCAGTTGGTCGCCTTCATTAGTTGCTCCTGGAAAACCCCGTCTATCCACTCGGAATTTGTGCTAACAATTAGTAAGTCAATTTCCACAAAATGGTGTGAAAGGGTGTCGCTTAGAGCGTTGATTTGTGTGTTAAGTTGAAGGTCCTTTTATTGTTGCACGATTTCTTGTATTCATAAGAATTAATTACATGATGCTCAAGTTGGAGAGTATGATAGCACTACAACTCCTTAACATTGTCTTTAATTTCCTCACAAATCTTTCTCTCACCAAAGCTCTATCACCACTTAATCTTACCCTTTTTTGCTCAAACTAGAATTTTGGACCTAGTCTTATTATGTGATCCTTAAGAAATTAACTCAAATCTCATCAAACACCAATCATGATCCCCAAACAATCTTGTACTAGAACTCAACCACGTCATAAGCTAATTTTGATCTTTAATCAAACTTACTTTGTAAGATCCCACATCGTCCGGGGGAGAGGAGGTGATGTGCCTTATATGTACATGCCCTCATCCCTATAGTGAGACGAGTTTTGGGTGGAAGCCCAAGAACAAATCCGTGAGGGCGTGGCCCAACGCGGACAATATCTTACTATGCGGACTGAGATGTGACAATTTGGTATCAAAGCCACTCCCCCAGCTGAAGTGCGCTGACGAGGACGTTGGGCCCCTAAAGGGGTGGATTGTAAGATCCCACATTACCCGGGGGAGAATAGGTGATGTGCCTTATATGTACATGCCCTCATCCCTATAGTGAGACGCGTTTTGGATGGAAGCCCAAGAACAAATCCGTAAGGACATGGCCCAAAGAGGATAATATCTTACTATGCGGACTAGGATGTGACATACTTCGTCTAGGACTCGGCCACTCCATCAGCATTTGTCGCCAAATGAATAAGCCTCCGGATTTCTTATCTTTATATAATCTTAATAATTTTTTGGATAGTATTTCGAGTGACACATGTCGCTAACACGAGTAACTCTTCAGATTTCTTATCTTTATGTAATCTTAATAATTTTTCTGATGGAATTTCGAGTGACACATGTAAAGTGAGTAACTCTCTAGATTTCTTATTTTGAAGTAATCTTAATAATTTTTCGAATAGGATTTCGAATGCCATGTGTTGAGATGTCATTGGTTGTGCAAATTTTAGATAGGATTCTTATCTACGTGACACTTCTTATCTTCAGTTAGGATTTTTATCTACGTGACACTTCTTATCTTTAGCTTTCAATGTTGTAGGAATGATGTAGGTATTTATAGGAAAAAAATTAGAATTTTTTTTTTAAATTCGTCCAAAAAAAAATCAAATAGGCTGAGCTGGAGGGCTGGCAAAATGTCAAGCTTGACATTCTAGAGCTGGAGAGCTAGCAAAATGTCAAGCTTGACATTTTGATGCTAGAAGGCTGGGAATGGCCAGCCAGCTGGCCTAATTTGGGGGTTTGGGTCCGATGGGGCCCACAAGTCTTTTGGTCTAGCCTTCTGTTGGAGACGATTTTCGTGTTATTCTTAACTATTTTTAATCCTATGATCATTTGATTGGATCGGTTGAAGATGGCCTAACAACCTGCTTTCTGACCTTCTACCAACTTGGCCCAAACCAGAACTTCAGACCCAAACACCGCTCAACTTTGTAGCCTAAAATCAAGTGCAAGGTTGTTATGATTGCATCCATAAAAATTCTTTTTTATTGTATAATTCTTATATTATTTTCCAATGCATGGTACTGGTTAGGTCATAATCTTTCCCGCTATGGCCTGCAATTACAGTATAATACTATATCCCGTGAACTTCACAAATTAAACATTTGTAAGACAGTAAGAGCATGGACTTTTTCCCGACCCCATTAAAACCTTGGGGGATACACACGGAGAAATGCTAATGTGACTCTTTATTAAAACCTTAGAGGATACATATATAAATAAAAGAAAAATGCTAATGTGACTCTTTTAAAATGAAATCTTCTATAGATTTTCTACAAGCTCATAATTTAATGTTAACTTTCTTACCACCATTAAAAAACATTGTGCCCAAAACATAAGGTGCCAGAGAGTATATAGAGAGTTCAGGTTTTAAGAAAGTTTCCTTAACATTTCTTGAACAAAAATGAAGTTATTATATAAATATGTCAATTATTCACTGTATAATTAATCTATAACAACCTTTTATTTGTTAAATGTTTCATCCGGTGACAACTGAGGATGCTTGTCTTGATTGTAGAAAACGAATATATCTATGTAGTTGTCCAGTGTAGGTAAGGGAACACGTGCTTATTATGATCGGCACGCATCCACAATACAATATCGTTAATCATTGGATACCATAAGTAATCAATGATTTTTCTCTTTTACATCAATAATTGTGTTTAAATGTGGTATTACAGTTTAATGATATTTCTCTTTATATGTAATTCAAATCTAGCCAGTGAATGCAATAGCGGAGCTAGGAATTTTTTACCGGGTGGGCTAGTTTAAAATTTTAAATCTTTTTAAATAAAGAAACTTGATACCCTATTTCTCATAGTATCAGCTAGCTTAAAAAAATTCACAAGGTGAGCCAAAAAAGTGTTAAAATTAAACAAATTCAAATTTGTACATGTACAAGAAGCGATGAGAAAAATAATGTAAGAAAAAAATATGGTTTGCAAACTGTATTATATAATTTTATATAGTTAAACCTAAAGAATTCGAATTAGCGACTAAATATTTGGTGAGCTACATTCGAAAATCAGTCAAAATTTTATTTTTCACCACAAGCTACCTGGGCTACAGCCCAGGGCAGCCCTTAACTTGGCTCCGCCATTGAGTGAATGGCAAGTTTCTCATCTATTTATTCTCCTCGCCCCTTAATGTAAAGATATCGTTGTCTAAATGAAACAATTGAAAAATAATTGTAGTTTAAGATATATTTTGTAAGACACTGATATATTTACATTATAGAGTTGGAGATTAGATCTAAGCAATCAATAGTTTGCCAAATATTTTGGTAGCGAGCTTGCTCAGAGGTGCATTATTTCTCATATTTTCATGTCAATTATCCCTAGGTTTTGTTAAGGAACTGGTTATATAAGAGACTTATTACTTTCCTTTATTTATTTTTAGCAAAGTTCTGCACTTAGAACACTTTTTATGATAAATCGGCTTCAGAAGAAGTTTTGATGCAAGGTCAATTGGATCCAAAGGAAGCGAAGAAACTGAAGATCATTTGTCCAAATTTCATAATTTTTTATGGAGCCAAACATTCAAATTTTATAGTTCAATCCTACAAAAGTTACATTCCTGCCATAACTGTGCAGTTGTAGAAAAATGAAGATTTGAAGGCTTTCCTGATTTTTCCTAGTAATGTGCGATTTAAGCCTAGAAAGCTAAGACATAGAGCTACATGTTTCCTATTTTTCCAAAAATTTCTAGAAGATGGAACGACCTTAAATCTAGGGGGCAAAGTGACTGCCGTGTTTTTCAAGACAAGAATGATTCTTTCCTAGTTTGTGTCATTAATTGTTTAGGAATGTGTTTCGTTTTATGAGAATTTTTATCAAATCTTTTAGGATTCTTTAGTATAAAAGAGCCTAGGGATGTACCTTGCCATGGATTATGGGTTCTATCTTTCTTTTATTTTTATTTCTATGTGTAACTTAAGGTTATGATGACACCATGTCATGAATATTTATGAAGTACTTTGTTAACTGATATTCGATTGTATGCAATGCTGAATTCTTATAATCGATTGTATTCCATGTTGAATTATTAATCTTTGTGCGCGTTTTATTTTAGATTCAGGTTTCTAATGACTAGTCGCCCTTAGGCATCTAGATAAATAAATCTATTAGGATAACCTACAATTAAGTTTATTGGTTCTAAGATTAAGAAGAGTAGATAAACTAATGAGGATGGCCAACTATAACTAATGAGGATGACCAACTATAACTAATGAGAATGACCAATTATATCAAGCTAGAGTCTTACTTGGTTGACATGATTCTTTTACGCTTAATGGATTTTTATGTGTTTAATTGTATGCCTAACCAATGTGATATAGTTATCATGTAGAGATACACGAGTTAATGTCTGACCACAGATTAATTCATACCTTAAAAAAAAGATCATCTTTAATATTGGCATGATAATTGGATAGTAGTTGGCTCTAAGAATTGTTTGTAGATTCATAACCCAAGGATTTCATTGTTTCTCAAACCTTTCTTCCCGTGTGTTTATTTTAATTAATTGTCTTTTTAGTTTTTTTTAAATTCATTTTAGTCCTAATCTATTCTTCAATTCAATGTATCCTTTGTTTGTTTAATTAAGTCTAGTGTGATTAATTAGTAAAATTGGTGTTAAAGCAATTCTTGTGGGATCGACCTCGTACTTCCATATCTTTATTACAATTGATTAGTGCGGTTACGAGTGATTTAATTTGTGTCTTTTGAATCTCTTGTTTTTAGATTACAAAAGTACATCATCCACCACATGAGCTGAACTTAAAACCATATTTTTATAAGTAAAGAAGAAAACACTAAACTATAGTTCATACGGCATGAGCTAGTTTTAATTCATTAGATGTACGCGGTCTCAGTAGACTTAAGATAATGAAACTAGCTCCCATTTAGAATATTCGTTACTTTTGCTCAGAACGCTTTTCAAATCAAGGGATCTATTCCAGTGGGCGAATGGGATCGAGCCTAAGTTTTGAACCTTTCAAATCAAAGGACCACTGCTTTGATCCCATAAAAAAGAAAACTAATGAAAATGACTTGAAAATTTTGAATTTTAATGATAAGGACAAAATAAAGGGTAAAGTGAATAGTACCATAATTGACTTTTTAGTGTAAAAATGTGGTTTTTCGTTAAAGTGAACAGTACCGGGTGTTTTTCGTTAAAATTCCCTTGATAAAAAGGATTTGACTTAATGAAGTCATATATGTTTTGTCTTCTAACTTTTGTTCTCGGCTTCACATTTTCTCTTAACACACATCAAACCAAAGAAAATAATTAAAGGCGGCAAATTTAATATACATTGTAAGTTCATTTTCTAAGATTATAACAACTTAAACTTTTGCAGTTTAATTATTGTCTAATTTGGTATTAGTATAGAGTCTTGTTTACAAGTACTCCTTGTTTGACTAAATGTGGATTCAGGAAAAATATGATTTAGTGATATTTTGAGGTGTCTTTGATTCAAATCATATGTATGATGAGTTTGGTACCGAATTATTATGGTTGACACATTGTGTGTCTTAGTGTTAAATATATATTTTTATTGAGATTTTTAATTATTGTTTGAGAATTTATTTTAATTTGTTTGAAATTAGATTTTTATTAAAGTAGTTACGAGGCTTGAAGTTTGGAAATTAATTATCTAAAATCCGTAGCCTTTCGAGGTCACAATTTATATTTTTGAATAGAGCTCGATCTCACAAATGCGTAGGTGCAAACCGTTCTTGAAACGGAATTATAACGAATGAGTTATTAACGTTTAAAGTTAGGGATATTTATGTAATTTTGACCTCCTTTAGAAGGCTCCAGATTTTCTGGAATGATCAGATTGTGCCACGTGTGTGACTGAGATGAAAGAAAAGAAAAGAGAAAATAGAGATGGTTGGCTGTGATGGAGAAGGGAGGAGAAAAAAAAGGAGAGATGGGGGGAACATAAGGGGAATGAGGAACAAGTGAAAGGAGGGAAATGAAGGAAGAGGAAGGGAGGGGAACCTAGACGGTGCATTTTACGGCCAAATTCCGGTGAATCACGTTCGGAAACCACCTGTAAAATGTTCAACGATCTTCCCTCTACCCATTACAACACAAAATTGTTGAAATTTTAGCCTTGAAATTGTGAAAACCACACCGGTGAGTGTGGGAAACCCTTGCTATCGATTCTCCCATCTTCGACACTTGTTTCACATCTTGTTTCCTTATTTCACTTTTTGTTTCATTCAACCCTTCTAAATTGAGTACTTGGTTCTTGTATTGTTTCTTCGAGCTGTTGTTATTTCCTTGGCCTTCCACTCGGTTACGTTGAGTGATTCGGAACTTGGTATCCATTGGGGTTCCGTTGAGAGGTCAAGTTCCCTGCTCTGTCTGGATTCTGTTGAGTGATGGTACAGAATCCCTTATACTCCATGATTCCATCGAGTGATGGTCCGGAAAGGTATCATGCCTTGGATTTTATTGAGTGGCTCGTTATGCATTGTACTTTGCAATTCCGTTGAGTGATGGTCCGGAATCATATCTACTCGGATTTCATTGAGTGATGGTCCGAAATCCTTTCTACTCTGCGATTTCGTTGAGTGATGGTCCGGAATCGTATCCTGGTTTGGATTCCATTGAAAGGTCTGGAATCCCTTTGGTGTCTTGGTTCCTTGGATTTGATTTTAGCTTCAAAGATGTAGGCTTTGGCCGACCTGTGTCTCTCTAGCCCTGCATTTCAATATATTATATGTGTTATTGATTGGTGTGATAATTGGATGGTGTTGGAATGCATATGTGTGGGTGAATGGCAAGATGGCTATAGAATATTATTGTGCTTCGTTGAATGTTCCTTGAGGTGCTACATGCTTGAATTGTGGTATATTGTTGAGACATAGCGATTTATGTGATGAATGTTCGAGTATAGTGAATGGTGAACTACAAATGGCTTGATCCCTATTGAGGGTATGTAGGCAGTTTAATGAGGAGGTTAGATGCAGCCATAAAATATACGAAAATTACAATGCAATTCGAATATTGAATTATGCTTTGTACATATCTCGGTGGCGAAGTATGTTAGAGATACGGGTATTTGGTGACGTCGCATGTCGATCCTAGACGTATGAAGGGATCGGAGCGTGACATTCATTATCCGATTTAACTTAATATTTTCCCATGTTTCCTTTACTAATTAGGGTTTTCAATTCGGAATAAATTAATTTGGATATTTAATTTGGGTTTGTAATCTTAGTAAAATTCGGAAAAAAATGATACAATCATAAGTTCATAAAATTCATATACACAGGAAATCCATTGGAAAAATGTAATCAAACTTCCGGAAAACCTATAATGTGTGGAAATTCAGTAAAATGTGAGGAACTAGGGTTGGGTTTCATGCTGAGGAACTAGATACCCATGTGATGGAAATTCCATTTGTTTTTATTTTCACTTGGATGGTTTTTCTCTTGCCTTTTCTTATCACATAATATAACACAGTTATTTCGATATATAACAGGGATAAGGTTATTATTTCTGTCAAATATAAGAGAAATTTATATTCGATCAGTCGAACAAGACATACCATCTGTATTGTCTGATTGATCTCACGAAACATAATCATATGTATTAGATTAAACACGAGAAAACTTTATTTCTTCTAATTCTCTCATTTCAAGGGGAATTAGAATGAATAAGTTATTTGAATAATTTAATTTCAAGAGGTCGCACTTGGTGCGATGACAAGTGTCTTCGCCCATGAGCGGTAGGTTTCGGGTTCGAGACTTGAGAGCAGCCTCTCCATAAATGGGGGTAAGGCTAGCCGACATTCACCTCTCCCAGACCCTGCGTAAAGCGGGAGCTTGTGCACTAGGTACGACCTTTTATTTAAGTTCAACACTTTCGTTTCTTTCTTCAACATATCTTCAATTATATATGCTCCGATCTATACACAATGGCTGGGAGTGACAAATTAGAGGAGTAGTGAATTTGCATTGGGCTTGAAGCCTAATAGACTGGTCTAAACCAAAATGAAAGTATTACATCTCTAGCATTTTCCTTTAAAAAGTTTCCTGGATCTACTGCACTCCTCACTTGTACCAATCTGTCAAAACTCCCCTTGAAGTATTTTGTTCCCCAAACCCTAGCTTCTGAGCGGCTTGCATTGCCGTTTCCATTTGTCCCCAAGTCAACATCTCTATAATTCAGATACGAACACCTTGTTGACTTTGACACATAAGGAGTCAAACTCATAAACCCTTTTTATTAGATCAGTATTTCCATCTGCAGCCTTCACACCCTCGTCGTTCCAATTCACAGAGTAATGGATTTTGTATTTATTTCCTGCTCTATGTGGAAATGAAGTTTCGAGCTCCGAAATTTCACTCGTTTTTCCGCCATATGGATTGGATTGAATGTCAGCACTGGCTTTTTCAGTTCCAACGTCCTTCAAGACCTGCCCTTGACATTTGTTCTTGGACATAATCAGATTTCTTCATAAACTTTTCTGATTTTTCTTGTCTTTCAAGCAACACATCAGTGGGAATTCCAATTGGGTAATTAGACCAATACAAAACCGATTATATCCAACTCATTTCAGTATAATCCTCATCCTTCAAACACAATTGGGGTAAGCTCTCATCCCTCAAAGCATGAAGCCTTTCTCCATTTCCTAGAAACAATGCCACAAATTTAGCTTTCACTGTCTGATGTCCCTTCTTATTCACTGGCATTACAACAACCCTAACGAGAGGATCTTGATGAACTTCATCAGCAATATATTGCCATCGATGAACAATGTCGGTGGTGCCTTGTTCTAAAGTCCTTTCAACTCTATAAACCGTGACAATTTCCGGGCCGGAAACCAATTTGATTTTCCAAGAAACAAATCACACCAAAGCTAGCTCCACCTCCACCTCTAATAGCCCAGAAAAGGTCTTCTCCCATTGATTCTCAACCTAAAACTCTTCCGTTAACATCAACAATTAAGGCATCAATTATATTATCAACAGAAAGGCCATATTTTCTCATGTTATTATACAATTGGAGGAAATGTACACTACATGTTATTATTCTTTTGTCCGTCTGTCGCTCCATGTCACCCGTTCAGACGAAGATGCATGCCCTGGGTCCCATACAACCTCACTCTAGTGGACTCAAATACACAGGATCTCTTGCTTGTATCTGTTACTGGTTCCCACTGTCCCTTTAGCCAAAGACTACAAAGACACCCTTGCATTGGAGAGATTTTTTTCAGCATGATGTGAACACGGCCTAACACACAAAGTGAAAAAAGTAAAAAATAAAAAAATCACATTGCCGCACTTTGGTGGGCCCCAATACAAAATTCTCTTGTTTGTATCCTCGGTTTACGGGTGGTGTGGAGCGAACTGAAGAATTTCTCCCACTTCTAAACAAGGGAAAAGAATTTTGTTAGTTTGAGTTTTCCTTGCGAATAAATTGATCTTTGTTTTTTCATACAAACCCAAAGTCACAAACACAAAAACACCAAATTAAATTCCTTGACAGTCCTCTATTCCTCAAAACTTTAAGGGCCCATTTGAATCTATAGATTTAAGTAGGTTGACTTGGATTTGAAGAGCCCAAGTCTAAATAATGTTACTTGGGGACATTGGATCTATTGTAAATAGCTGGATTCTGAATTTGGCCCAAATCTACTTAGGTCATGTTTATTTACAAGAAATAGAAGAATTAGAATGATGCCAACCCAACCCTATTGGGTTGGCCACTCCAACCCACTTCTAATCTCATTCATAATTTTATTTCAAATCACGGGTCACACGTACAAGCAGCTGTAATTTGCTCAAAGAAAGAGGGCACAAATAAGAATTAGAAGTAGGAAGCCCTTGACTATGATTCCATGAGGGACTATGATCTTTAGGCAAGGTGTTGTAATTTCCACCCAATACTTCTATATCGACAAAAAGAATTATTCTGCTTGGGTTGAGTTAGATGCTACTCCTATAAAGTTGCATTACAAAATTGCATAAGTTGGCTATTGAGCAGGTTTTGGGAATATGGTCTAATTGTTAACAATATTATTGATGCAATAATTATTCTCTACAATTATAAAGTCAGGCTCTTGCTTTATTGTTATAAGGTTCATTTAGAAATGTTTTTAAAATGACTGAAAGCGTTTTTGGTGAAAATGTTTTTGAAATTAATTCTTAGTAAAAAATTAAGTGGACCCTTGAAAAGCACTTTAAGTGATTCTTGGAAGAAGCATCAGATATGTACTTCGTCAAAATCAATTTAACCAAAAGTATTTTTAGTTATTTTAGAAGCACTTCCAAACAAGCCCATAAGCTCCATAAAAATAGTTGGACCAAAAAAGTCGTAAGAAGATTGATAAGGGATTAAATTGTCCATAGCAAAATAATACAAAACAAGATAAATAAAAGAAAATCTACTACTAACTGTTTCATCTCTTTTTAAAACTATATATTTTTTGCAAGTGTTAGATTGCATGGTGGTTAGGGGCTTCATCTTCAACTCACTGTGTCTTATTTTAAACTATCTCTCTGTAAATTAATATATATCGCTTATTTTTAAGTTGAGTATGCCCTAAGTCCAGATTACTTAGTACTTAACCACCCATGCTTTCCATTTTTTTTTTGTACAATTTAAAAAAAATAGCATAAACAAATTAATAAAAAATGTGGTGTTATCTACATACCTATTTTTATCTCTAACATACGTTGTAAATTTTAGGCTTTTGATCTTCTTCACTTCTCAGTTGGTCTAATGACCCCAAAAAAAATATATATATAAAAGATAAAAAAAAAAAAGTGTGTGTGCATAGCTCCATCCATAAAAAAATAGTCAACTACAATACACTATAATTTGTTTACTTTGATTTTTCCATTTGTTTATTTTCATATTGGCTTAAGCTATTAAAAACACTAAATTGGCGCACACGAGGTGAATATAGGGATATTCCTCTTCACTTGTAAGTATGAGGTTTTAAATTTAATTTTCGTTAAAAGCGAATTTGAACCACATTTTTGTTAACCAATTGTGAGGTTAAGCCCACTTCCTTTCCTTAGTGCAGGTACTATTGTTTGTTCAAAAAAATTATCAAATTGAAAAAGAACAATTTTTTAGAGCAAAATGACAAATACATATTTTTTTTCTACTAGATACAATTGTTAATCATATTCGTAGTGTTTGTTTAATTTAATTAATTAGATAATCAGAAACAAAAAAGAATATGTGAGAAGCTAAATATGTTGCATAAAAATCAGCTACCATTTATAAGATATTATAGTAGGTTGATGGCAACCATTACTTGTACAGCAGAGGCCATCTTCTTAGATCTTTTGGACAGCTTCTTTTTTATCTGATATTTTGGACTTTCAATATTTGATTTTAGTTGGAGCAACTGGCCACGATTTTGCTTCTTGTTTTTTAAATAGCGCGTACGTAAAGTGCAAATATCACGTTTTTTCTAAATACTTGGCTGTCTACAATTGACAACCTCACCACTAGATCCAAGGAAAATAAAACTCCATTGAAGAAAGAAAATGTCAAATGGCACAAGCATATCATGTTTCTCATGTCAAAAGGCACAACCATATCATGTTTCATATGTCCGAGGACATGCCATACGTACATGACTTAAATGGGAGTTCAACTTAATTTTTAATAAGCAAATTGCCCTGGTGCAGAATTCCATTGTTTTTTTTTTCTTTGTTTATATATAAAGAGTTATTTATTTATTTATTAAACAATGATAGATGTTTACAATATTATTTTAACAACGGACCAGAGAATTTATAGCAAATTTAATTTTTCACGTCAGAATCCAATAATCATGATTCAACTAAGCAAATTATATAATTGAGTTTGTGCATCGTATTTTATATTTTGGGGTTTCCTTGAATACCCCTAACTCTTTATTATGTAGGAATTATTATGGAATATAATTTCACTTAAAATACGATAATATTTAGGATGTAAGTGAGAGATCCTCGATTCGAATCTCGTGAGTGACAAGTGTTTGAAACTAGTCTTTTCCTCATCCATTTAGTGTATATACTATGTATGGTTGTCGATGTAGGCATCATAGTTATTTTTTGGGGCAGACGGCCACGGGAAGAGGGGGCGGGGGGAGAAGAGAGGGGGTGGGTCAATGCATAATTAGGGTGTTGTAGCATAAGTTGTACATCATTCATAATAAAAGATCACTTATTTGCCTGCACAAATACCTATTTGACTTTTGAGTTTTATTTGGATGTTTAAAATTTTTATGTTTAAAAATTCAAGTGGTCATCTATCATAGTGATGATGAGGAGTGTTACATTTGCACCATGGTGCAGGTTCAAACCTCATTGACTCCTTAATCTAACATCTAATTTAACAAATTTATTGTTTAGCAAAAAAAGAAAAGGTGTGTAAAGAGAATTTACTCAAAGCAAAAACTGACGTACCACAAATCTCTACTCTAATATATTTGAGAATCAAACTGGCAACCATTATATTTTTATTGCATTTATATGATTCCGATCCAAATTCTCGTCCAACCAAGTTGGTGAAAGATACTCTACTTTTATAATTTAAGGCGGGAAATGCAGCAATTTTTGGCCATGCAAGAAAATACAACAAGAATATTTTTGTGTGCTTTTATTTTAATCATGCAATGCTCTCATAGCAGAATGGTTCGTTTTAATTAGCATGTCTAGATTATTAGCTTTAAAGATTGTTGATGTACAAAATCAGTGAGGACTTTGGTACAACAGAAAGTGTCAAGTTTGTGACCTTCGCTAGATTGCTCCGGTCATTATTATGGATAAGTATGTAAATGGATAGAGACAAGGAAGTAAACACAAGATGTACGTGGTTCACCCAGATTGACTACGTCCACGGAGTAGAGGAGTTCTCATTAATTGTGAAGGGTTTACACAAGTACATAGGTTCAAGCTCTCCTTTAGTGAGTACTAGTGAATGGTTTAGTACAAATGACATTAGGAAATATTGTGGGAGAATGATCTCCTTTTATAGAAGAGAGTTTCTAGCTTTGTTCTGACATTAATACGTGTCGTGTTGTGATTGGCTTTTGATGTTGACACGTGTCGCGCTGTGATTGGCCTTCTAGTTTGAGGGAAACTCTTATGGGTCCTTGACGGTATAATGTTGACCGGTGCTCGGTAATTTCGGGATTGATCAAGTATGATACAAACAGAAATCAATTAGTATGGTAGGCACATGCAGCTGCCAAGCTAGTTAGCTGGTTTTTCAATTAGCTAGCGCATGAAAATACACATATTAAACTCTGCAGTTCGAATTAATAAAAATTTAAAAAATTCTCTATATGCAGCACATGGAATGAAGATCCTCTCCGGATCCTCTTTGTGAGGATTCCGAGGATCCTCAAATCGTGTCCGTTTATTGTACATTGTACGACCAGTTTTCGTCAAGTACAGTTCATGTTTAATTTTAAATAAAAATATTTAAAATAATTTTGGACCACACGACGTACGATGAGCAGACACGATTTGAGGATCCAGAGAGGATTCTCATTCCAGCACATGCATGATGGCTACTCTATAATGATAAGCTTTACTAATTTTATGTTACTTTTTTCAAAGAAAACAGTATTTCGTTGACAATGGTAATCTATTATTAGAGACTAGCCAAACAGTGGCGTAGTCAGAATTTTTAAATAATGAGATCATAATATTAACCAGAAAAGCTTCATTCAGCATTTTGCCAGCACCTAGTAGGCACCTGCCAATTCTTGCCAACATATGTTGAAAGCTTATTGATAGAGATTTTTACCACCTACAAAATTAGAGATAAAAACACTTAAAAATACTTGCAAGAGTACAAGGTTGTCATAGTATAGCGGCTTAAGTAAGGTCGTTTTCCATAGGGATTGAATGAATAATTTGTATTTATACTAATCCTTAGCTAATTATTTAGAACAAAGTTGTGAAAAGGATGATTTTGGAATTTAAAATAATAAAAACGAATTTAAATTAAAGACAATTAAATAAAATAACTAGAGAACAATTTAAAGAATATCAATTTGTAAAAGTCCTAGGGTTCAGCCGTCACTGTTACAATCCTATGCAATTCTACTAATTACTTATAAATTTCCACATACATGCTTTGAAGGTTAGGTTTTCCTAATGCATATTTTTCTCGTGATGTTCAAGTGAAAACATATATTTAACATGCAACCCGTCTATGATGTTCAGATCAAATATAAACATGCAAGACTCATTAAGCTTTGTGAAAACCCTTTGAAAAACCATACAACCCTTAAGAGCGTGATGTTCACCTTAAGTGAACTTACAATTACTAATCACAAGAAGCCCTCCTCAATTTCAGGGTAATGTTCCAACAGAAATTGCATCAAATTACTTGTCTAAAAACCCTAATGGTCGCAAATCACTAAGACATTTAGATAGTTTTAATCGCGGTAATTAATAATTCAAAGCAAGCATGCATCCATTCATAAGCAAATTAATAAAATCACATATTCATGCTAAGGCTCGTGGCTTCGCCCTAGCAAAAGAACTTAGTTATGAACAATCATAAAACAAAATATTATTAAGAACATGGAAAGAAAACACCTTGAAAATAAACTTCCAAAGCTCCCTAAAGTAGTGCATGTGTTCTCCCCCTATTTCTTGCATTCTCACTTCTCACCCTAATGGCTAAAAAGTCTTATTTATATTACTACAAAATAAAACCCTAAAACGTCTTAGAATAAAACTAGGAAACATAATAAAATAATAAAACAGAAAATAAAAGGTTTCCTATTTGAACTAATTAAAATTCAGACTTATCAGAAAATTAGACTTTTGACCGACCAAATGAACTTCGATTTGGTCCCAAAAGGTCTCTTTTGAAAGCTGGAGACGTCCCCTACAAATCCTCAGAAGGAAACTTCCTCAAAATATACCATCTTGACCTCCAAAATACCCAAAACGTCAAGAAACGTCAATCTAAAATATCTGCGCGCTGGGCCTTTATTTCATTACCACGGTCAAACGGCTTGGTAGAAAAATCTTAAACTTTGATACAATCATCTTGAAAAACTCACGAACATCCTCCAATTGGGATCACTCCAAAATTCATCCGTTTGATCACTTTTTGCTCCAGAGGAAGTCGAATGTCCTACATTGAAAATACATAACAAAATATCAAAATTCTACTAAACTAACTAACAAATTAATGCTAAGATTAGGGTAAAATATATAGTATAATATCGAGTCATCACTTATATCAACATATGTCAACAACTACTCTTATTTGTAAAGGCTTGTTGAGGGTTGATGCATGATACTATGGAGTAATGCTGAAAATTGTCAAGACATGTCAACTAAGGTATTTCATTGAGCACACAGTGCTCACAATAGAATCGCACTCAAGAAGTGTTAAATGGGAGACAAATATGATAAAAGAAAATAAAAGAAGTAGGAGAGGGATGTAGATGTAGTAATTTAATTTGCCTTAACTGTTTATAAGGGTCAAATACTATACACAAACAAATATATGTGGAGTTTTTGAAGTAGTTGAGGTCAAGGATAATCAATAATTCCATATTAACTCCGCCACTGTATCCAGATCAAAATATCTTGAATCAAATCATAATGTTTTTCAAACCGCACATCGTCATCAAAGGATTGTGTTTTACTATCTAGAACGTGAGCGTCTATCTTAATATTAATGGGTAACAGAAGGAAGAGGTTTATACTTATTTAAATTATAAGGCTAGGCTTCAATTTTCTGAATTGAGATTTATAACCTCAACATGCCCTCTTACACGCAAATACTCATAGCAAGTTATTTTTTACTTGCATAGATGGAAGAAAATGTACTTTTCAATTTGGGGATTGAAATTTCGTGTTTATAAAAAAAAAAATTAAGTAAAACTATAGCATTAATAGGTTAATAGATAGTTGTTAGGGAGCAGAGAAATTGTTGAGAAATCAACGCACAATAATAAATAAGTATACTTATTCTGTGAAGTATTAATATGATTGAAATATGTGTATCCACTGGTCTCGACGGGAATTTGAAGGATCAAATCAAATGCATTGGTAATGTTTGCATCAAATTAAATCGAATGTATCACTGAAATTATCTTAATTTTCTTCTTTCTTGTATATATACGTGTAGACATTTTGTCAACTTTTAGAAATTAGCTAGGCACACTATTATAATATGGATAATGCTAGGCAAAATTAATTTCTAAACCGAATTTTGTAAGCCAAATGATGTGTTTATTGATAATTGAAATATCACTTAAGTATTGATTAATGTACTTATTTTTTATTGGTGACACACCATTTAATTTGCAAATTTAGTTTAAAAATTTAGTCTCCCTAACAATATCCTTTTAAATTTTAATATTACGTTCCCATCGATTCATTCCTTCCTTCAAAAATATAGAGTGAAGCACATTAAATAAATCCAATATTCAAACAATGTATTAGCTAGCTTTAATTAAACACATACATGTTCATAACATTGCTCAATCAAGCTTTACAGAGTTGCAGAAATTATGAGAAAAGTTGAAGAACTTTAGGAATGTAAGGAGTCGAAGAGAGAGAGAGAAGAGAGAGAAAGAGGGGAAAGCATAGCTTTGAATAGATTCACATTGATGAGAAAATGAGAGGCTACATCACTACATATAGTGTTTGAGATTCTAACTAACTAGCTTACAATACAAGGCAGCCGGCTAACTAACTCATAACAACCTAATCTTATTACAATCCAATTACATTGTGACACATGAAACAATAGACTAAAGCCACATCAGCATTCTGTTATTACATGTTACCACTTACTGTTAAAATGTTGACACCATTAAATTGGAGTTAAGCTTGGCCAACCCCTTCCCCCATTAAATTGGAGTGAAGCACATTAAATAAATCTAATATTCAGATAGTGTATTAGCTAGCTTTAATTAAACACATACACGTTACCACTTACTGTTAAAATGTTGGCACCATTACATTGGAGTTAAGATTAGTTAACTCCTTCCACCTTAGTGTAGATAATATCGGTTGTTTAAAAAAATTAAATAAATAGTGCTACTAAACTCATCTTATTGTCTTAATTTCTCATCCACGTTTTAATTAAAATTTTAATGGCATATTTATTCTTTAAAAAAATAAATTTAGACCCCTACTTATAAATTCACTAGTCTTTCTACACACGCTTCCGCGCATGTAAAATGCTTTTTTTATTATTTTTATTACGGTACGCTACATGCGACTTAAATGTATTTATCTACATTAATCATTTCACTTGATTACTCTTGTGCGTAGAACTTGTCTTTTTTTTTTTATTTAACCAAGCACGTTGGTAGTGTCCCACAAGTTTTTGTTTTATTTTGTGCGTAGCTATCAATTTAGCAAGAAATTGTGTGAAAGATTAACATTACACTTTTTTTAGCAATCTTTCGTGCCTGTCATAATTTTTTTTTGTTTTATTCACACAATATGTACATCTAAAATTTTAGTAATTTTGTGTGAAGAAAGTGAAATAAGAATCTTTTAAGATAGACATCGTGGTATAAGCATCCTTTAAGTAATTTGGCGTGGTTGATGTGCAACTCTCTGCAAAAGAAGAAAATGATATCCAAATGAATTACGGTTCTAAAACAACAAATCAATTATGTCACACACATTCCACCAATTTTGATTTAAAAATATGAGCAACTCATTGGGAGAAAAATGATGAAAACAATATATATACTGTTGAGAAATCTTTTTTGGACGATAGCATAAAAAAAGACGATTTAACTTTTCATCTTACATCCTTATTATATTTTTTAGGTGAATCCATTTAGTCAATCCACCATGTGTGGTTTTTATCATAATCCCTTTGCTAAAACCCAAACTCCTTCTCTCAGTTTTACATTTGGCAGTTGTGTAGATTTGCATCTCTGGTAAAATTTCTCCTGTTGTGCTTTCTTTGTTGACAAAGTATTTAGCAAAAAGCAAATAAGCACTGGTGACAAAGAGTCAACGAAATGCATACTATCAAACTCAAATACATACCTTACATCGTCGAATGTGAGTACATAATTGAAGATATGTTGAAGAAAGAAATGAAAAGAATACCAATTTGACGGCCAACAACACCAATCTGTCATCATGAGAGCACTCTTCCGCAGATGAAACCTCCCTTTATCTCTCTCCTCGCCATTTCTTTCTCTGTTCAAATACCTAATCATGATCGACCCAACCCATCAAAACCTAAAATGAAGACCCGACCCATCATGATTTCGCTGATGAAACCTCCTTTTATCTCTCTCCTCGCCATTTCTTTATTGCTTCCAATTTCGATATTATATATTATAGGCAAATGTAAAATTCTCAAAACGTAAAATGAAGACTACAAAAATTATAAAAACAAAAAAAGTATATGTTCAAAACAACATTAAAATTAGTCGGTAATGTTACGAGTTATTAGGAGTTTCTTTATTCCTCCGCAGACTTAAAATCTCTTAAAAGTTTTCTTAATAACTTCGAGTGGGCTTCAAATCGTGTGATTGGAGATGAAGTTTTTTCAATCAACATTTCTTTTAACTTTTAAAGTGAACTGTATTCAAGCGGGTACTCCACGGGATCATAAAATAAGTAAAAAAACACGTAAAAATATACCATTTATTTCACTTATATTATGACATATGAAGTACCGTTTAAAATTCCTGATATACTTGAAAAAATCCCTCATGCTCTTTTATATAACAATGAATTAGAATGATATGATGCTTCTGAATATTGCCACTTGTTTTTGACGTCTTTGAGATTTTCCGTAAAGTATCTCACTAATGGTATATGATATCTATCATTATCCATAGACCAAAACAAATCTGACCTTTTTTAGTCGGGCAGAGCTTGTTTGAATTATATTGGTGTGCTTTTATGGATGTAATGTTCTCACGGGAGCAAAGTTGGCATTAAAAAATAGAGAGGATCATGTGGCGACAATATCCGCACTTAGCCGCCGTGCTATCCGGTTTTTGAAAATAAGCTAATGGAAATAAACAAGTTAATGCGTGGACGTGGTCATATGCATAGTTGACAACCATGCACAAGTTTAATTTCATACGCTACATTGCTTCGTTGAAAAAAAGAAAAAAAATGCAAAATTTGGTGCTTTGGGTTCGTTATAAATACTGCCCTAAGTCTGTTATTCAATCACACCACCAACTTTTAAACCTACAACCCCAGAAACAAACGATGAAGTCCCCAAATTCTTCGGTACTTCTTGTCATTCTCTCAATCCTGTCACTCTCACTCTCAGTATCATGCACAACTTCACGTCCAGTTCGCATCAATAGCTTTCTCAAATGCCTTCCAAAACACTTTGCTGCTGCCAAAATCGTTTACACCCCTCAAGACAACTTTTATAAACCCCTTTTGCATGCACGTATCAATAACCTCAGATATGGTACACCTGAAATGCCAAAACCTTTGGCCATAATAGCAGCCAGAAATGCAACCCATATCCAAGCTACTATTATCTGTGCAAAGGAGCATGGATTGCTGGTGAAAACCCGAAGTGGCGGCCATGATTTTGAGGGTCTGTCGTACGTGTCGGATGTACCCTTTGTCATGATCGACATGTATCAAATGAATTCGATTAAAGTCAATGTTGCCAAAAAGAATGTCTGGATTCAATCTGGAGCTCTTCTTGGAAGACTTTACTACGAAATTTCTCAGAAAACCAACGTTTATGGGTTTCCTTCCGGGCTTTGTCCAACAGTTGGCGCTGGTGGCCACTTTGGTGGTGGCGGGTATGGGGTTTTGATGAGGAAATATGGATTTAGCGTTGACAATATCGTTGATGCTAAGCTAGTCACTGCGAATGGCAAAATTCTTAATAGAAAATCAATGGGAGAAGACCTTTTTTGGGCCATCAGAGGAGGTGGTGTTGCTAGCTTTGGAGTTGCTCTTGAATGGAAGCTCAGGCTGGTTCCAGTTCCAGCCAAAGTGACGGTGTTCAACGTTAAGAGGACCATAGCGCAAGGCGCTACAGATCTATTTTACAAATGGCAAATTATAGCAGCCAAGATGCCCAAAGAGCTGTTCCTCAGAGCACAACCGAAAGTCGCCAATACAACTACGGGCAAGACTGTGGAAATCTCATTCATTGCTCATTATTTGGGCAACAGTGACAAGCTTTTTGCACTGGTGAAGGCGAGATTCCCTGAACTAGGGTTAAAGCTAAGTGACTGCATCGAGATGAGTTGGGTGGAATCCACTGTGTTTTGGGCTGACTTCCCAGTTGGAACTCCAACTACTGTTCTACTTAACTCGACAAATCCAGCAATCTACTTCAAAGGTACGTCTGACTATATTATAAATCCGCTTCCAAAAAAAGTTATAGATGCTATCTGGACGCATATGATTGAGATAGAGGATATCTTTCTGGATACAAACCCTTACGGTGGACGAATGGATGAGATATCTGAGTCAGCAACTCCATACCCTCACAGATCTGGAATCCTATTTCATGTTATGTATTATACGTCCTGGACTAAAGAGGGAATCGAGGCCACAAACAGGTACGTTCGGCTGACAAGAAAATTGTTTGAGATGATGACTCCATATGTCTCAAACAATCCAAGAAGGGCCTTCCAAAACTACAAGGATCTCGACATTGGTGCCAATCAGGATAATCAGACCAACTATGAAATCGGTAGACTTTATGGAACCAAGTATTTCAAAGCTAACTTTGATAAATTGGTACGTGTGAAAACCATGATTGATCCCCATAATTTTTTCAAGAATAAGCAAAGTATCCCAACTCTTTTGAAAACCTAAACCTATACATATAGGATTTAGGGTTGATGCCAACCATAATCAATCTCATCTCTTAGAGAGAGATAAAAGAATAAATGGGTTCAATGCTTGCATGCGTACTCTTTGCGGGGTTTGGTTCATGTCTCCCCGTTTGTACTTTTTTTTTTTTCTGATTGGTAATAAAATAAGAGGAAAGTTTCTCTAAGCTGTTGGTCCTCTCTTCTTTGGGATCGAGGATGAATGCCTTGTATGTAATCTTTACTGAGAACTAATCTTGCATAATCCTATCTTTTATTATTATCTTTAAATATGTGCCTATATATGCTTGATTAATTATGTAATTGATATAAATCATCTAACTGGTGAGAATTTTTATTCTTTATTTCTACTTTTGTTCCTTCCCACGCACAAGAATTAAATAAACAAATCCGCTACAGGTTTGTTAACATTTTGGGTAATGAAATGTCCCCTGTTATTTTACACGAAAATGCTAAGTAAAGAAGATTGTGTTACTTAAATGGTATTTTATACACACATGTACACAAAAATCTTGACCACTAGATTTCATGCATGATGCATATATAAATTAAGAAAAATTAGTATCCGGTTCCTAGTTACTAATGTTCATTGACTGAAACCTTATTAGTTTTCAGATTTTGATCCAAGTCCCTAGCATTAATGTAATAATGAATTTACATGTCAGTTACATAATTTTTTTAAATAAAAATTAATAATTGATTTAGGATTTTAATGCTCACACCTTTATTAAACTCCTAACTAATTTTTAATCCAAAACATTTCCAAAATAAATAAAAAATTAGAATAAGTTTGTATCCATTAGCTTTTTAAAAAATATTTTCAATTTTTTAATCTTATATTTACCCATTCATGTAATTTTTCAAATTTTTAATCTTAAAATGTACTCATTCTTATATATACCAATTTGTTATATGTAAAATGTACCCTTTTTTTAATATAAAATCTATTCAATTTTTTTCTAATCGATTTTTAAACTTATATGGGTATGTTCTTTTTCTTTGATTTGAGAATGTATCCATGTCAAGTTTTATCGAATAAATTTACTAATGTTATTAAGTCTAATATCTTTTTTTTTTTTTGTGTGTAGTTTTGAAGAATGTACCCATGTTTTGGTACAATAATTTTTTTGTCAATTTTGATGAATGTACCTATATTTATACAAACACACACACACACACACAATAGTATAATTTATATTTTAATATTTTTAATCCCACAAATTATGGGTTTTTATTAAAATCTCATTAACATAAATAACTATAAATTTCAATTTTTAATTTAAAAAATATAGTAACATAAATAGAAATAAATAATCACATTAATTTCAGGGACTTCGATCAAAAATTGAAAATCAACAAGTTTCATTCAAAAATCTTCAGTTAATAGTATAACTATTTATAGGAGAATGCTGGTTTTTTTTATGTTTTTTATTTGTCTTTCTCAACTTCCCTTCCATTCAATGCATGCCATTTGGACTTACAGTCATTCTCTTTTTATCTCCTTTCAAAATTATGTCCTTGGCTCCGGCTGCATTCCTTGTTTTCTCTTTTTCATTACTATTATGTCTCGTCATATAATTTAGGCAGTAACATAGTTTTGATGTTCTAGCCACCAAATAATTTTCCCATGATAGAGTAGACCTAATTACAATTCCTAGACTGTTCTAGGGGTTACTTCCGGTCTTTTGTTGGGCAAAATCGATTCTCACTTCTTGACGTTTTTATTAGCTCTGATCTGATGCCTGTTATTGAGTTCTTCCGGAATTGAAAGGTTCATAGCCAATTGGGTATTAATCTTTTCAGATGCATGCATGGAATTCCGAAACACGCATGTCGATTGGAGTTTGAATTGGGGTTGGTGGGTTCGTTTCTTACTAATCTGGAGGAGAAGCCGATGATTATACATGTGAGTTTTGGTTCTTTGGACCTGGTAGAGATGGAGTCATCGTTCGGATGCTCGTCGGAGTATCGGGAGGAAGTTGAGTGGTAAGCCTTCCTATTGGCATCGTTGTCTCTGTCTCGAAATTAAGTTGGTTTGTCGACTACCGGGTTCTAGTTTGGTTGTCGAGGCGATTGTCTTCTAGCTTTGTACTAGTTGTGCTGTTAGTTGCGTACCTCTCATGTATTCTATACCTATATACTCACTGATTTGCACCATTCAAACCATGCCATATGTTTCTCTTTTTTTTTTTTTTTTTGTACAATAATATATTTTTACACTAAGATGATGTGAAGTTCGGCTAAGCCGCACAATGAGCAACCTAATTGGTATCAAATTCGCCATCTACGAGATTTGAACCTAAGAAATCTTACTTACAAATTAAAAAGAATACCATCAGACGGTAATATTAAGTGACATGTTTGTTGTATTTAAAGCCCAAGAAAAATTATTAACATGTCAATTATTTTTAAAAATAAAAAATATGTTACAATATCCTGGGTGAATTCAAAAGATGAGAATTCACTAGTGGGTATCTAAGTATCATCCTTTTTTTATGGGACGTTTTAATATAGGCACCTCGTTTTTTAATTTTTTAGACTAAACGTACACTCCTTTTGAAAATTTGATCAAACATTTTCCTAAAATTTTGGTTATTAATTTCAGTATTTCACATAAGTTCAATTTTGTTTAGAATTTTAGTTTTTCACGACTTCTCTTGGGCATTTCGTTTTCTTGTTTTTTCTTTTCCTATTATCCCTATATTTATGCATTTATTATCCATCTCTATGCATTTTTTTATTGTTTGTTATAATTTTTACTTTTTTGTGTGAATATAGTAGAATATTTATAATAAAAAAAATCGTCAGATTTTATTATTTAAAAGATCCAACACATAATAAAGATTTGTTTGATTATATAGCTACGTTTAGTTACCTATTGTGACATCCCACATCGTCTAGGGGAGTGGATCCTATAAGCCTTATATGTATATTCCCATCTCTACCCAACACGAGGCTTTTTGGGAGTTTACTGGCTTTGGGTTATGTAGGAACTCCGAAGTTAAGCGAGAAATGGGCCAGAGCATTCCTAGGATGGGTGACCCACTGTGAAGTTTTGCTCGAGTGAATTCCCAGAAACAAAACCGTGAAGGCGTGGTCGGGGCCCAAAGCGAACAATATCGTGCTATGTGGAGTCGAGCCCGGGATGTGGTAGGGGCCCAGGCCGGGATGTGACAATTTGGTATCATAGCCAATCCCTAGTCGGAAGTGTGCCGACGAGAACGTCGGGCCCCTAAAGGCGATGGATTGTGACATCCCACATCGCCCATGTGAGTGGATCCTGTAAGCCTTATATGTATATTCTCATCTCTACCTAGCACGAGGCATTTTGGGAGTTCAATGGCTTCGGGTTATGTAGGAACTCTGAAGTTAAAGGAGAAAGGAGCCAGAGCATTCCTAGGATGGGTGACCCACTGGGAAATTCTGCTCGCGTGAGTTCCCAGAAACAAAATCGTGAGGCGTGGTCGGGGCCTAAAACGGACAATATCGTGTTACAGTGGAGTCGAGCCAGGGATGTGGTGGGGACTCGGGTCGGGATGTGACACCTATAATATGGACACATTTAGTTTTGTTGATGCATAAAATCAGTGAGGACTTTGGTACAACAGAAAGTGTTAAGTTTGTGACCTTCGCTAGATTGCTCCAGTCACTAGTGTGGATAATTATGTAAATGGATAGAGACAGAGAAGCAAACACAAGATGTATGTGGTTCACCTAGATTGACTACATCCACGGAGTAGAGGAATTCTCATTAATTGTGAAGGGTTTACACAAGTACATAGGTTCAAGCTCTCCTTTAGTGAGTACTAGTGAATGATTTAGTACAAATGACATTAGGGATTATTGTGGGAGAATGATCTCTTTTTATAGAAGAGAGTTTTTAGCTTTGTTCTGGCATTGACACATGTTATGCTGTGATTGGCCTTTGATGTTGACACGTGTCGCCATGTGATTGGCATTTTGGTGTTGACACGTGTTGCGCTGTGATTGGCCTCCTGGTTGGTGGGAAACTCTTCTGGGTCCTTGACGGTATAACGTTGACCGATACTTGGTAGTTTCGGGATTGGTCAAGTATGGTACAAACAAGTTTTATAGTGGATTTCATTTTTTGTATTTCTCAGTACATTTGGAATGTAAATGTACCAAAAGGGTTATCTGATAGAGACATTTGGTTTTGTGGTACATTTGGGATTTTTTGTTCATTCGGTTTTTTGGTATATTTGGAATCTAAACATACCAAAAGGATTACCTGACAATGGGTACATTTGGATTTATGGTACATTTGAACTTTTGGTACATATGGTTTCTCTATATATTTGAAATCTAAACGTACCAAAAGGGTTGCATAATAATGGCTACATTTGGTTTTATGGTACATTTGAAATCTAAACGTACCAAAAGTTGATAATTTTGTTCTCAAATGTACCATAAGTTTTAAGTATATTTTTTATATATCTATACATGAAAAAAAATATGTATTGAAGACTTTTTATTGAGACATTTTTAATAGAAAGAGATTTTTTTAAATACTGATAATAAGGAAATGAGGAATTAGTTAATTAATTTTATTTTATTTTATTAAAAAATGCCATTTAATGCGTAGAAGGGGATTGACGAAATTAAATTCCTATATTATAGGCAATTAGTTGCTAAGCTACCTTATTCCTCTATATAAATGCATTAAATTAATGACATGGAAATTAAATAAATAGAAAATTATTGAGGTGGCAATTGATCAAAGCATCTTAATCAAATCTTTAAAATAGATGAATGTTTAATCTAACAACTATAGAAAAGATGCAGTGCATTCTAATTTTCCCTTTTTTTATATTATGAACAAAAAAAGTATGATTTCTTAATTATTACTAGCCCCTTGCCAAATGGCCTTTTATATTTACAGTTATATTTAGGAAAGGGATCTGGTCCCTTCCACCAAATCCTACCAATCAACAAATCCGAACCCTTGAAATTTGATCCAACGGCTAAAAACAGGGGGCCCCTTTAAAGTTATAATAACTTTAGCCATTGGATTAAATTTCAAGAGCTCGGATTTGTTGATTGGTAGGATTTGGTGGAAGGGATTCGGAGATGATCTCTTTCCTTATATTTATAATTCTACTAATCCTAGAATTCAATTTAATTTAATTTTTTCTTATAAAATTAACATACGTCACTTTGCACTTGAAATTTAATTTTCGCTCCACTTTAACAAGATATAGTCTAATTCGTTAAATATTCTAAGGTGGAACGATAGTATTTTAAATTCGTCGTATCTGATAATTAGAGCAGCTCCACGGTATTCAATAGCCCGGTGAACTAGCTGTTGCTCCAACCCAATTGCCCCAACTAGCAGCTCCAGCCTATGCGGGCGATAGGGCTCGGGGGAGGCCTGGTGGACAGGCTAGGAGGGAATCAACCACCCGAGAGCCTGAGGCCTGAGTGATGCAAGGCTGACGTCAGCCACGATTTAAAACATGGGTAATCGGAACCATCGAGGGAGAACACCATAATATTTGGCAGGGATTCATCCCGATTCCGATTTCGACTTAAAACTCCATTAAAAATTGTAATTTAAGCACAAAAATGATGCTAAAATGAAAAGGAACAAGATTTTACCACTATGACTAATAACCGTGGAACACAATTTAACCATTAAGGGCATGTTTGTTTGGCTTCTTTAAATCTCATTGGATTGGACTACCTTAGATAGGAGTCCCAGTCACCAAATCTTGCATTCTCCTTCGTACATGAGCTGCAACCCCTTAACCAGTCATCAAATCAGAAACAGCTCTCGCCGATCTCTGTCATGCGAACCCAACCCCCCATTTGCTTCAATGATGAACTTGTCTAGTTAAGCTTCCAATAAGCTTAATCCACCATGAACAATACTTCAATTCAAAGATTAAAGCTTATAAATCCGAATTACACAAAATATCAAAATTTGCGGTAAACCCATAAGTCAAAATTATCGGCAGAGGTCATCTCGTTAGCTTTCTCGGCGAAGCGGGGGGTTACAAGTTATTATACTCGGCACATTGAATGTCGAGTCATTTATGATTGGTTATTCGTAAGTAGGATTTAGAGTACGGTATTCTGACTGCCGAACCACTTTCACAATCAAGACATATATTCATTTTGAATACTTGTGTCCTTATACTTTGGTGTCGATTCGGCGTGCTTATACTCTTATGAATATAATCATAGTGACCGAATCCGGCGCCGACGATTTGTGAACTTCACAGAACTAGTAGTTTTGTCTTCAAGCTCTAGAACCTGAAGGCCGATGTGTGTTCCTTCCTCGGCAGCAATCGCAAGATCGAGAAGTCAGCCGCGCACCCAACGTAATATCAATTTTTTCTCCTCGGCTGAGCTCAATCAACGAGTTGGCGTGCCTTGCATACAATCGAATGACGTAGTTAGCTTACTAATTATTCGACCTGCGCGCCATGTAGGCTTGGTAGTTTTTAGAGTCAACATTTTGGCACGCCCAATGGAACCCAGTGCTAAGACTACGAAGTTCATGACCATCGAGACACGATCAGTAAAAAAGAAAACAACTATGGGAAAATCAACGATCGATCTGCTAGTTCAAAGTGTTGGACAAGAGGTATCACATGCGCGAAATCCTATCGTCGCCGTGACCCCTGAAGCTACAAGTGCAACGCACCAAGAAAAAGAAGTGTGTCTCGGTGGCCAGCCTCAAAATACAGAAGTACTCAACCAAACTGCAGGCGTTTTCATTGAAAGAATAGTGAAGGACTGCGATGGAGACGATGGTGAAGGCTCTGACCTTCCGACGACGTTGTTTCTTCGAAGCTGACTTGATGAGCAATCCCGAAAAGTGGAACAGACAGTGGCCATAAAATGAACCGTTTGCTTGAAGCGATACAAAGCACTGGACATACCCAAACTCGATTGCTCAAACTAATAGTTAGTAAAGTCTTCGAAGAGAAACCTGTTGATCAGGCTCGGTAGTTTCCACTTAAAAGTAATTCCCTACAAGCCGAAGTGGTGTCTACTCGGCCTAAGACAATTGACTTAGAGAAAAAGGGAGGATCGAGTAGTAGGTCAGATGGATCTGACCAGAGAGTGGAAGCAACACCCGTCGATATGATCGAGGTCCAGCGAATGATCGATTTAGCCATGAAAAAGGGGCTGAAGTTCCCTAAATTCATCCATCCGTATCCATGTGGAAAGGTTTGAATATCCTAAAGGTTTCAAAATTCCAGATTTTAGCTTTTTCGCTGGAGAATCGCTCTTATCCTTGTTAGAACATGTGGCTCGTTTCACCGCGCAATGCGAAGATGTTAACAGTGATTTTCACAAGCTGCAACTGTTCAATTTTCATTAACATGCTCAACATTTGCCTGGTATATCAACCTTCCACCTAATTCTATCCAAAGGTGGGAGGAGTTGGTCAAGAAATTTCACGAGCAGTTTTATCGGCCAGGGATGGAAATGTCAGTTTCCTCATTGGTGAGGATGGCTCAAGCATCTGATGAGTCACCAATGGATTATCTTACCAGATTTAAATCGGCTAGGAATTGGTACCGAGTACCTCTCCCCGAAGTCGAATCTTGCTCTGAACGGACTTGACGTAGAATACAAAAAGAAATTCTTGGGGGGCAAACTTTCGGGATATGTATGAATTAGCCCAGCATGTCGAGCAATATGATTATTTGCTCCAAGAAGAGAAGATCTTAAAATCCCCATCCCGAGGGAAGATTTACAAAAATCCCACGGTCAACTACGCATCGACCGAAGGTGAGGATTCTCAATACGTCAGCATCGACGCGGCCAAGATAGTAATAGATAAACCATATGTTTGCAAGGCATTGACTCAAATTAATTCCAAGGATGCCAAACCCCGCTCGGCCACTGAAAAGACAGCAAAAACATCAAAAGTCTACACTTTTGATATCACAAAGGCCGAAGTAATTTTCGATCAATTGTTATTAGCAAAGATCATCAAACTTTGGCCAGGGCATAACATTCCCAAGGTCGAAGAGCTTAAAGGAAAGACATATTGCAAATATCATAACTCGACCAAGTATGCCACAAACAATTGTGTCATATTTCGTAATGATATCCAGAGTTGGATTGACAAAGGCAAGTTAAAATTTCCTGAAAAATGCATGATGGTTAATACAGATCCATTCCCTTCAGCAATAGTTGGCATGGTAGACGCTCGTTTGCCCAAAAGTAAAGGAAAAGAGAAGGTCGGGTTTGCCCCAGTACAACACATCCAAAAGAAAGGTTCCCAGCCTCGACTCAAGATCGACCTATTTTCCAATGCGCCACCTACTGAGCTCTCAGGACCGACCATAGTTGAATCCATGTCAGACTTCAGCGAAAAAGAAAATGACGGGCCGATAGTTTTGTGCAGCAATTGTGAGGCACACGTTGTATTAACCGAGCCTAAGGAGAAACTGCCTAAGACGCAGATGCCAACGTCACGGCAACAATCGGCAACCACGGAGGCACCTTCAAAGGAACCTAGTGAAGGCCAGCACCAGAAAGTATTCGATAGGCTCGGCCCTAAGAAACAGACCAATGGCTCTACCTCGGTCAGCTGACGTCTTGATTTCGACGCATCGTTTTACAACGAGGATTACTATTTAAGCAATTCCAATAGCTCAAGCTCATTAGAAAATCGAAAAACCTCCAGGCCGCCTGAACCACGTGACCAACGTTGGTACAGCTACAATTCTCCCACTGGCATGTATACCGCGCTTTCCAAATCTCATAAACGTCGACGTCAACGTATAGATTGCTTGGCTTGACGGCAAGCGGCCCAGCCTATTTCGGCCACTAAATGGCAGCCGAAAGAGACGGTAATGAGCGAAAATGATCAGCCAACCCCAACAATCATGGCTGAGTTACAGGGGCAGAAGGAAACCAACCGCGACTTCGAAACTACCATTGAAGAGACCGAGAAGCACATCAAACTCATTCTTCGGCCCGGGAAGATGAAAGCTTGCTTCAAGCAATTTAAGAAAGAGGCCGAAAGCCAGCTGTCCCCGTTACCTTTGAAAGAACCGCTAATCAAAGTTCGGCGAAATCTGCACCCCTCATTCCTGGGCGAATCCTTGGAATACATGAAAGAGTTTCAGAAGAAATATTCTGCCAACGATTTGTATGGTTTGCCCAAGGCATGCCAAGAAGCTCTTGACCTAGCATTAACTTGCCCGATGCTAGCAGATCATCCAAAAAACCACTGATCCAGCGATGAAACCTAGATTCCAGTATATTCGAGAGGCTACGGTTCTCGGCTTCGAGGTCGACCCATACACGGACATTGACACAGCCGAACTTCATTTTTCTCTCAAAGACCTTCAACACCTTCGATATCACTTCAAAGTTTTTTCGACTGTATCCTTATTCGGTTTAACGGTAAATGAGAAAGATCGGGTGGCACGTCTGGACGCCTACCTAGATACAAAGAATGCCTGGATCGCCTATGAGGAACGAGCTCGTAAGATACGGCAGGAGTAGAGTCAGACACCAGATGCATGCTAGCCCGACGACGACGGTCAAAATGACACAGAGTTGGATTATATGACACAAGTGTAAGAGCATATTGAGACACACAGTAATCAGGCCGAGAATGCTCTAACACACGATGCTATAGGCCTCACCAACCCGGAAGATGATGACCAGGATCTAATAGGCCCTTCAGTCATTGAAAATATGGAAATCAGCATGGTCCATGTTTTACCTGCTGAAGCAACACAAGTTTGGAGGCTCTTGACCTTCCTGGCTCAATATCTCGATGGCCCGATCGTCAAACAACTCATTAAGGTCAAGGTTGGAGGGACAACCAATAAGGGTGGCGTCGACTGGGATGCCAGAAGGAGAAGTCCCAATGATAGCCGAGATGTCGAGGATGGTAGGAGTTATAGGACTGAATGGAAAGACCATGATGTTGGTGGCCGAGCACCAGAGGCTAAGAGCTGCCATGAGGAGCTCTTTATCCATTGTAATCTCCATGGTGGAAAACTTGATAGCATCGTAAATACTAAGAGTTTTCCACTCTTTACTGAAGAATCTTTCCATTTGAACGACCTATGCCACCAAATTCCCATTGGGCGAAGGCCAGGATCCTTCAGGTTTTGTCTGGCACCACCTCGACCAATCGAATCCTTGCAACAAACCTGCCAAATGGTATTTTTTGAACAAGTTGGTGATGAATGACGGCACCGTATACTTGAAGAGTGGGCCCAGGACTTGGTGAGTAGTGTTTGACTCACCCTCGAAACGCAAAGTCTTGATAGCGTGCTGATCGATGAAATCCTTGCACTTGTTGCACTCATATGAGAGTTTTGAGACAAATGAGGCCATTGAGGAAAGGTTAGAAATTTCTGAGATGAAAGTTTCAAAATCCCTGGTTTTTGAAAGTTTTAAAAACAGAACGGCAAGAAAATTTCAAAGGTTTGGGAGAGCGTAAGGTATGAATGGAAGAGAGCCAGGTATTTATAGACATTTGGGAACTGAAGGCTAAACAGTTGATTTTCAAATCAAGGGTAAAATCAAGCATGAGAGATACTAATCATTGTACATGCTCAGAAAATCAAGGCCAAAGGATCGAGGTTTTCGCGAATTGAGGACACACGATGGCGTGCTACGGCGAATTTAATACAAGAGAGATGTTTCAACGGTCACATGTTTTCGAGGATCATGATTAAAGGCTGCTAGGGTAACCAAGGGGTTGACACATCGTATAATGATTTGGAAATCGAGATCGTGGGATTACGTCTCATAAGTGCGCATGGTGGCAACTCCCGAGAGTCGGTTTCACTTCTTCAAGGTCGAGGCTCAAACTAAGGAGTATAGGTTGACGACCTCAGAAGCGATGGGGCAATGTTTGGGCCCAAAAATATTGTTTCGAGCCGAGTTTAGATCTTTCTCAACCCAGTGTTGGATAAGCCGAGTTTAGATTCTTTCTCGGCGTAGAAGTCGGGTACAGGTGTCATTAGGAGATATTCAGCCCATGGGCCACGCGATCGAAGTTAGCCATATCCTATCGGAAATTGGGAATGTGGACGAATCCTGTTATGAGAAAGAGTTTCGACGGGATCAGGATGTTAAGATTGAATATGGTCTGATAACGAGTTATGTTCAAAGTCCTAGTAAGAATAGGATTGGCCAAGATAAGGTTGGATCATGAGAAGGAGTTCTAATCCGGGAGTGATTGGGATTCAATACAGGTTGGCTGCTATAAATAGGGAGAGAAGACATCGAAACAACCCCTCAAATTCAACACACAAATTGCCCTGCGCATTCTCTCGCTCTACCCCAAACCTCTCAACAACCTTGAGATTTTTTTTTTCCTCTTTTCGTCGACGCACCTTCAGCTTGGATAAACAGCACTATAAAGGCAACCGGCAAACATCTTTAGTTTGGATAAACATCACTGTTGCTGTAGAATCAGCCGACCGTGGAGCATCTTTAGTTTGGATAAATAGGACTGCGACAGGGCCGACTGGTTACCTATCAAAGTCTCGGTCGAGAAGGATTTTTGAATCCTTATCGGCAGAGGTCATCTCATTAGCTTTCTCGACGAATATGGGTGTTACAAGTTATTATACTCGGCACATTGAATGTCGAGTCGTTTATGATTGGTTATTCGCAAATAGGATTTAGAGTTCGGCATTCTGACAACCGAACCTCTTTCACAATCAAGACGGATATTCATTTTGAATACTTGTGTCCGTATACTCTGGTGTCGATTCGGCGTGCTTATACTCTTACGAATATAATCACAGTGGCCGAATCAGGCGTCGACGATTTGTGAACTTCGCAGAACTAGTAGGTTTGTCTTCAAGCTCTAGAACCTATAGGTCGAGGCGTGTTCCTTCATCGACCGCAATCGCAAGATTGAGAAATCAGCCGCGCACCCAATGCAATATCAAATTTTACTCCTCGGCCGAGCTCGGCCGACTAGTTGGCACGCCCCGCATACAACCGAATGACGTAGTTAGCTTACTAATTATTCGACCTGCATGCCACGTAGGCTTGGTAGTTTTTAGGGTCAACACTAACATTGTTAGAATTTCAATTTTTTCAAGTTGGAAAGTTCATAATTTTTTTTTTTAAGATAACACGTCAAAAAAGCTCAAGAACAATTAACACAAATTGTTTTTTACCGCGTAATTCAACTACTACATAAATAAATATATAGCCCCATATAGAGTCTGTAAGGTCATGGCCCCTCATTGTGGGAGATTCTTTTTAAGACTCAAATATTCCTTGAGTTCTTAAATGAGCTATATCCACAATTTTTCCAGCCCCATATAAAATTCTAATGAGTATGCTTTTTAATTTGAGCAAGTCCATCTCATATCTAACACATCCATCCTACTAATTTTAAAATTTCTTCTTCAAAATTCCCAGAAAACTCAAAATAACTACTCAAGTGAGTAGAAGAACATGGGGTTTATTTCGATAGTAAGTTAAAAAAATTTAAAATTTAAAATCTTATCATTTTACTATTTTCTCCCTAAGAAGTTCAGAACTCAATTGTATTTAATGCCTTCCCATTTTCCTGGTCTCATTTAAAAAATAGATATATAGATAGATATTAGCAAACCTTGCACTTTGCACCCTTGAGTTTTGTTTTCAGAAACACATTGGTTCTTACATATTTCAAAACAATAATCAAACAGTACATTTTTGAGTTGATTATGATTTTTTTTTTGTCAAAGATTTTTGAGTTGATTGGAGCTCATTGAACTTTACTCTATAAAAACGGCGACAAATTCAAGACCCAATGGATATCGACAACACCGATATTATCCCAACTTGTTAATTATCACATGCATAGTCCAACATGTGTGGGTTTATCACAAAAAACATCGGTATTAATTAAAGTGGGGTTAGGATATTGACCCACCCATCAAGTGGCAGTATGGGCCCGCTCCATCGCTCTGATATCATGTCAAATTATTAGGGAGACGGATCAAATGCCCACTTCCAACAATATCGATATCATTCCAACTTGTTAATTATCATCTTCACAGTCCGACAAGTATGGAGTTTTCTACAAAAAAATCTCTGTATTAATTAAAGAGGAGTTAGAATATTTAAATTTTTTTTTTCTCTCTATGCCCGATGTGGAATATTTCAACAATATTTACATTCTCGTCGGTATCAAGGTTACAATTTGTTTTACAGTATCCTTATATAAGCTTTCACAATACTCAACCCGCAATTATATACAAGATATACAAAGTCTGAATTGTATTACAAACTTCACAGCATAAACAAAAGAAGTTGCCTTGTACTAGCAACTATAACTTGAGGATTTAGCTTGACAACCGTCTAGCATCACACAAAAGCTTCGGTGCGTAGTCGACTTTTGTGCGACAAAATATAGGGACCAACGATAAGGGGCATCCCGACTAGATAAATAACATTTCATTACTAACGTACAATAAAAACGTTGAAAACATAAATATAGAAATTTTGTTAGATCATCAAACCATTGGTGGTGCTCAGGCATTTTTACAGACAGTTTTGGGATCCTAGTAACATAATTTGATAACGAAACTGAAAGGTCAACTACTCTTATCATGCTCGGAAGTATTAAAGGGAATCAATTCGAAAATGTTGGAAATCAAGAGCTTCAGAAGAGAGTTGGTCCATCATCCATGCAACTAGCTATTCCATACGTGACTCTGTACTCACAAGTCACTACATATATGAGATACCCGGCCGTGACAGAAAATCATCCATCAAATGCCAAGCAAAATCGTATCATTTATAAAATTGTCTTCTTGTTATATACTCGTCTTCTACCATTCCATGGAATAAACTTAAGAAAGTTGAAGAAAAAAAAAAAAACTGGAGAGTCAAATTTTGGGCTAAAAAAAGGTCGGAGTAGAAAGTTGTGTAGTGTTTCGTGCATGCGTTTATATTGGGATCTCAAAACTTTAGACGCCTAAAATCTTCGTTTTTTTTTCTTTTCTTAATTTAATTAAACTCCATTTTCTATATGTAACTTGTAAGTAGTAGATTGTTTTAAGAATTAATGTTTTCTTTTTCAATTGACACTATTTTATTTTTTGGTTTTAAACTCTTTATATTTTCTTTAATATACGATATTCTTAAAATTAAAAAAATAAATAAATAAACAATATTTCCAATTTACTATTTAGCCAGAGTTTCCAGGCCGCTGTCCCTAAATTTGTGTCTCCTTTCATGTCCCTTCTAATTACGTCATTTAATTTAACTTGTAATTTAACAGTGTCAAATGTTTAATAAGGTTTTTTTTTTCTTTCAAAAAATGTTTAATAAGGTTAAATAAATAAAAACTAAAAGTTAAAAAATTAAAACCAACAGCCACTCAAATTCCCATCAACACCAATTCGATAGCCCAACAACACCGATCTCTCATCAGAGAACTCCACGGCTGGCGAAACCTCCTTTTCTCTTTGTTTGCTAATTTTTTTTCTCCGTTCAAAAACCCAGCCTGTCAAACATCAAATTTTATGTAAATTTTGGTTTGAGGAAGCAAGGGAGAAATATGGTCAATCTATACAAACGAGATTTGATCGACTCGATGACAATAAACAGCGAGATCATAATTGTGGAAATTTTCAGGTCGACGGGCCGAGGGTCCACTCTAACAACACCGATATTGTCCCCACTTAACCACCTGCACAATCCTCAGGTGTGGGGATTTATCACAAAAGGCCTCGATGTTAGTTAGGGAGGGGTATTTCTATTTAAAGCATTCTATTCTTCTCCCTCTGTCCGATGTGGGACTAAGGGTTCCAACACTCCCCCGCACGTGAGACCCCACTTATGGGTCACACGTGAATTTCCACACATCGGCAACCACGTGGAGCCATGTCGGGACTTACCCAATCACGCGGGGCCAATGGGGACCCACCCAAACACGTGGCATCTTTGGCCTACGTGGACAATCGCGCGGGGCCGAAGGGGACCCACCCAATCATGTGGCAGTACGAGCCCGCCTCCTGGCTTTAATACCATGTGGAAATTTTCAGGTCAACGGGCCAAGGGCCCACTCTAACAACACCAATACTGTCCCCACTTAACCACCTGCACAAGGACTCGATGTTAGTTAAGGAGGGGTATTTCTATTTAAAGCATTCTATTCTTCTCCCTCTGTCCGACGTGGGACTAAGGGTTCCAACAATAATATACGGGAAGGTTCGACTCAATCATCCTACGGGACTTCGCTAGTGAGATATAGAAGGATAGAGTGTAATGAAAGCTTCAACAGCCGTGTGCATTGCCGCCGACTGAGATTGGAGGGAGTTGCAGACTTTCGGACTTTGGGATTTGTTTTCTTTTTGTTTTGATTTTCAATTTTCTTTAGTGAATCAGGTTTTGTATTTAAATAAATATTAATTATGTAAAGTTGACACCGTTAAATTGAAAATTAAGTTAAATGACATAATTAGAATGAGACATGGCAGGAGATACAAAGTTCGGAACAGCAGATCCTTGGCCGAGTTTCCACACTGCTTGAAAGTAGAAACTCGAAAGAGTTGAGACATCTTTTTCACATTCCACCGATAAGGATAAGATCATCATTGTTCAATCAGGAATGGGACCCATTGCGTACCAATTGGGGCGGTGGGGGATCCGGGAAAGGGGCCATTCGGGTCTTGTCTTCTATTATTTCCTCACGCTCTGGCCACTTTTGTCTTCCTCTCTCTTATAGCCCCTTCCTCTTTGTATTAGCATCTTCGATACAAGGCCACATACTTAGATTTGTATTTTGATTTTAAAAAGATGAGTATTCTATCTCTTTATTCCAATTCAAAGACTTATATTATTAGATCTGTATTTCTAACTTTCAAGTTCTAAGATTTACGTATTTACACTAGAGGATAAAAAATTGAATTCAAAAATCAAACTTTGAGTTTTCACAATTTAAGTCTGTATATTGAGACTGTTGAATTCAAAACTCAAATATGTTTTTTTGGTTGAATAACATTTTTCCTTATTATTATGGACTCTATCTTAAACTTAAATCTCATATTAAAATTCACATTTGAATCTCATTTTGGCTCGAAATCTAAATATGTATTTCAAGTCTCATGTGCATTAAGATTTTGCCTTATATATGGACTGAAGTATAAGATTTAGGTTTTTGCTTTGGAGATGCTCGCTCTATGGTTCCCATTCCTAATGTACTTTTCAAAGTATATATTATTTTAACCGACTACGGCTTGTGGGTGTAGGCAGAGGTGGGGTGGGGGGTTTAAATTAAGTTTCGAATGAACCTCCTTTTTTTTATAGAAAGAATGAACCTCCTTGAAAGTTGAAACCAACAAAAAATATATACTATTTTAACGTGTAACTTAGTTTTGGTGATAAGTCATTTAAAAAGCATCTCCGACTCTCTAAACATTATTTTTATAATTTTATTTTTGGTGATTTATAGAATAAAATTTATTAATTGAAAAGCTTGCACTACAACAAACTCTTCAATTTTATTATTTTAGCCTACTTTATTTATTTTTATAATCCTTTGTCTTCTCCGTATATACGTAGCAAATTATTTGACTTTTAATAGAAAAAATTAAGTTGAAGAGTAAGAAGGAGGCCTCTAAATTTGTAAAAGAGAGAAGAAGGTCTCAAAGTTTGATATTTGTGTCTGAAGGGTCCGTTTAAACTTGTTTTGGTGACATGGTTCTACATATATAGGAAAAAAATATATATATTTGAAGAGTTTATCGGAGATGCTCTACGTTATATATTTTTCTCATATCATTCCGACAAAAAGGTATATATATTTTTCCTATTTAAGTGAAGTCGTGTTATTTTAACTTGAAAGAAAAAAAATTCTTACGTAAATGGTATCTTATTAACTTGTAGTTTCTTGCATGCATGAGGGTGTAGACATCGAAATTTCGGTAAATAAATGTTGACCGATAAATCAAAGTGTCAACGCTCATGTATTACATAAATTTTACACGTAGCGTGTGACTAAACGAAAATTGAAATGAGTTGGAAAAGTCATCAAATAGGACACGTGTCAACACCTGGCAGAAACGACTTATTTCATCTGGAATATTATATTCAAAATTAGGCCTTGGAAAATTCTATAAATACAAGCCCATTTCATTCATTTGAGGGGGGAACGAATTCATATTACACCTTGAAGCTCTGAAGCTCTGAAACTCCGAAGCTCTTAAGCATCTAGGTTCCCGAAGAATCAAGAAAGCCTTCTTCGTTCTTCGTTCATCGTTCTTCCAAGATCAAGCCCCGACGGCCTTTGGATCAACAATCATCCACCAATTCAAGATCAAGCCCCGACGGCCCTTGAAGAAAGTGTTCTTCGTTCTTCGTTCATCGTTCTTCCAAGATTAAGCCCCAACGGCCCTTTGGATCAACAATCATCCACAAATTCAAGATCAAGCCCCGACGGCCCTTGAAGAAAGCGTTCTTCGTTCTTCGTTCATCGTTCTTCCAAGATCAAGCCCCAACGGCCCTTTGGATCAACAATCATCCACCAATTCAAGATCAAGCCCCGACGGCCCTTGAAGAAAGCACCATCGTTCATCATCCGTTCATCCAAGATCAAGCCCCAACGGCCCTTTGGATCAACAACGTCGACAAATCCACACATCCAACCGTTCTTCAAGATCAAGCCCAAAAGCCCTTGAAGATCCGTTCATCACTGTTCTTCAAGATCAAGCCCAAAAGCCCTTGGAGATCCGTTCATCACTGTTCTTCAAAGATCAAACCCAAAAGCCCTTGAAGATCCGCTCAAATCCACCTTCAAAGATCAAGCCCACGGCCCTTTGAAGAAACTTCCAACTGTTCATCCAAGATTAAGCCTCGACGGCCCTTGGATCAACGAAACACCCACCAATCAACACCTTACGGAGATCGAATCAGAGGATCAAATTTGAGAGAGATTGTAACCCAAAATCATCAAAATACAAATATTTGTTTGTGCGCGTTCGTTCTTGTCTCTTTCGTTTCAGGAATTTTCCGTGTTCACAAATTGGCACGCCCAGTGGGACCATCTCTGCCTCTCATCTCTTTCTCCAAAATTCAAGCGCACTTCGAAAATTAATGGCATCAAGGAAGGCTCAAACTGTTCCCGCAACCGGCGCAAAGAACAAGAGCGTCCTCGTCGCAAGTGGTGTCACTTTGGGCATCACGACTCGAAGCATGGCAAGAGCTACTTCTGCCACCTCTTTCACCTCTGCATCAACTCTGCCAAAGGGACAAGAGTACCCCAGGCACGAGCCTATGATCACCTTAGCCTCACTAAGGGCACCAAGGGGGGAAAGACCAAGGGAATACTCCGAATCCATGCTCTCCGATGACGATTCAAGCGGCAGTTCAGCCATGCAAGTCATGACCGCTGGAGCAACTTCAGTCGAGGAACAGCTTGCTCAAATGAATGAAGCAATCGCAAGACTAACTCGAACTGTGGAAGAAAAAGACTTGCAAATTGCGGCATTAGTCAACCGACTGGAGGCGCAGGACAGCGAGAAACCCGACCCAGAGGATGATCCACTAAAGGGAGGAGCTGGCGGAGACGAAGAACCCCCGGTGAAGAAAATCGATGGGAAGCCGAAACCAGACCAAGCAGCGGCACTCATGGGATCTCTTTCTATCCAGCAGCTGCAAGAGATGATCACCAACACCATCAAGGCACAGTACGAAGGGAGCTCATATACCTCCGGGTTGTACTCAAAGCCGTATTCAAAGAAGATCGACGCCCTAAGGATGCCGAGGGGTTATCAACCACCAAAGTTCATGCAATTTGATGGAAAGGGAAACCCGAAACAGCACGTTGCCCACTTCGTTGAAACTTGCAACAACGCAGGAACCGAAGGGGACTACCTCGCCAAGCAGTTTGTGCGCTCGCTGAAAGGAAACGCCTTTGAGTGGTACACGGATCTGGAGCCTGAGTCTATCAACAGTTGGGAGCAATTGGAGCGGGAATTCCTCAATCGCTTCTACAGCACCCGCCGCACTGTGAGCATGCTAGAGCTAACAAGCACAAAGCAATGGAAGGACGAGCCAGTCATGGACTACATCAACCGATGGCGTAATCTAAGCCTCGACTGTAAGGACAGACTCTCCGAGATTTCTTCAATCGAGATGTGCATCCAGGGCATGCAATGGGGTTTACAATACATCCTTCAAGGTATCAAACCACGAACTTTTGAAGAATTAGCCACCCGTGCCCACGACATGGAGTTGAGCATCGCCCACCATGGAAAGAAGGAGCCAATCACCGATTTGAAAAGGGATAAGGTGTTCACTTCAAGAGCAGACAATCATGGGAAAAAGCCCGCCAAGGAAGCTTTTACCACCAATACCACCCCTATCAATACCTCGTCTGTGCCCGTCAAAATCTCTTTCAATAAAGCAAGAGAGACGAAAAAAGGTGAGCCTTCCCACACCCAAGATAGGTACAAAAACACCTTGAGGGAATTGGAGCAGAAGGTATACCCTTTTCCGGACTCCGACATGGACGCAATGCTGGACGACCTATTGGAGAAGAAGGTGATTGAGTTACCCGAATGCAAACGCCCTGAAGAAATGAATCGCATCAATGATCCCAAGTACTGCAAGTACCATCGTATCGTGGGTCATCATGTGGGCAAGTGTTTCATCCTAAAAGAACTCATCATGAAGTTGGCACAACAAGGACGGATTGAGCTCGACCTAGAAGACACAGCTGCGACGCACACCACTACGGTCGTGTTCGGATCCTTTGATCCTGTGTTTCTTCAAGAAATGCCTGACCATGCTCGGCAATACTCGAACCACACTGCACATTCTGCACCACCGTCACTGGGGGCAAGCAACCAGGACGCACCTATTGACGATGACAAAGGATGGACATTGGTGACCTATGAGAGGACGAGGAAACCAAAACCGCAAGCTATAAAGCAAAAGGGGGAACAAGGGAGAAAACACCGCCGTCGCGGCAATAGGAAGCCTCAGAGAAACATAAGAGCTGCTAAGCCAATATATGCTGGGGAACCTGCGGAGCAAAAGCCACGCATTCCCGTCTCATTGCACGAGTACTTCCCGGAGGACTTCTTCCAACATTGCACTATCACCGCATGTCACATGGTCGAAGTAGAAATGGAAGAACCTTCAAAGGGCAAAATTGTCGCCGCTGAGGGAGAAAATACTCTGACACCTGAAGAAGGTCTGCCAATACACTTTAGCATCGAGGAAGCGCTACAATTGCCAAAGAAGATACGAAGGGCATTGGCAACGGTTTTAGCGAGTCCGAACGACCACGAAGTGCAAGAAAGCAAGAACGAAGGCTTGAGGCCTCGGCCACACGAGTGTGCCACATGTTATGCCACCGAGGACACAATCCACTTCGCCGACGAAGACTTGTTGCTAGGATCCAAGCCTCACAACCGACCTCTCTTCGTCTCTGGGTACGTAAGGGAGCATAAAGTCAGCCGCATGCTTGTGGACGGCGGGTCAGCCATAAATATCATGCCAAAGTCAACAATGACCGCAATCGGCATCAAGGTGGATGAACTATCCCTAAGCCGTCTACTAATCCAAGGTTTTAACCAAGGAGGACAAAGAGTGATGGGCATGATCCGAGTGGAGATGACCATTGGTGAACTCAAGTCAAGCGTGATGTTCCACGTGATTGATGCAAGAACTTCCTACGGTCTGCTCTTAGGAAGGCCTTGGATCCATGCAAACGGAGTGGTACCGTCCACCCTTCACCAATGTTTAAAATTTTACCAAGAACGAGTGAAGGTGATCTATGGCGACACCAAGCCATTCACCGAAGCTGAATCACATTTCGCAGACGCCAAGTTCTACATAAATGAAGACACGGTGCCCGAAACTCTTCCAAAAGAGATTAAATCCATGAGCAAAGCAGCGCCTAAAAAACAGGAGTGGCAAGCTATGCCCAAGAAGCAAGAAGAAGAAGCTATGCCATCTTCAAGCAAAAATGACGACGAGCTTTCTAAACCTGCAACAACCAGAGGAAGTAGGACGACCTCAAACGGACCAAGCGTACCCGTCTTCCGGTACATCCCGACCTCGAGAAGAAAGAATGGTCAATCCCCGTTCGAAACTGCAGCGAGCAAAGCCGATGCACAGCGGCACATAGATAATGTAAAGTTGCTAAAAAAGAATGCAGTTTTGCCTCTGACCCAGCTAGGCGACACTAAGGTTGCAAAACCATCACAGGGCTTCATAAAATGCCTGCCAAAGGGGGTAGAACCAAGCTTTCTCCCAACCAAAAGGACCGAAGAAGGTTTTGATCCAAACGCCTACAAACTTATGTCGAAAGCTGGGTATAACTTCACCTCCTCTGCAAATTTGGGAAAGAATGATTTGAACACCGTCAAAGACAACGAACGTGATCTCACTAAAACTCAGAAGAAGTTAGAGAAGCATGGTTACGGGGTTAGCAACAACAAAGCTGGGCTTGGCTTCACACCAAATGCACCGGTGAAAATCTCCAGCAAGGCAAAAAATGCTAGCGCCCAACACATCAGCGTACACATTATACAAGATAGAGAGAAGCCTCAACCTGCCCCCCGGACATCAGTATTCGATAGAATGAATTGTTCAAAGCCCAGAGTTTCGGCACCTAAACTCATGGGCGGTCAAAACAAAACTTCCGTCTTCAAAAGGCTTAACACGTTAGTATCTCGAGGCTCTGTTTTCAAAAGGTTATCAAAACCTAAAAAAGCAAAGCAATACGACTAGCTTTCCTCCACGACAGTCAGTTATGGAAAGACTTGGAGAAGCCAAAGAACCTTCCAAAAGGAGAAAGACGACACCAGAAGTAGAAGAGATCGATCGCCTGGCAGAAAAGGATGGCGTTCGAAGTTCCATTCCTTCAAGAATGAAGCGCCAAGCAATATTGGAGGTTGACACAGTTGGATCACTGAAAGTGAAAAGGCGCACCATCATTCACACTGGACAATCTTCATGCCAACTAGCTCGGGAGGTTAACACCGAAGAAGAAGCCCAAGACGTCTTCCACATCACAATCCAAGAAGGTGAAGAAGATGAAAGCCTCGAAGAAGATGTCATTGCGGCACCGTCACAACTCGAAGATGGGGGGCAAGCCACAGTTGACGATCTCAAAGAACTCAACTTAGGCACAAGTGAGGAACCGAAGCCTATCTTCGTAAGCGCATTACTAAGTGCAGGCGAGATAGAGAAGTATTACCAGCTGCTATTAGAGTTCAAGGACGTCTTTGCTTGGACCTACAAGGAAATGCCCGGCCTCGACCCTATCATTGCTGTGCATCATCTTGCAGTCAAGCCTGGAACGCGACCAGTAAAGCAAACTCAAAGACGCTATCGATCCGAGCTCATCCCACAAATCGAGGCCGAGATTGACAAGTTGATCGAAGCAGGCTTCATTCGAGAGGTGCAATACCCCAAGTGGATCTCCAACATCGTCATAGTCCTTAAGAAATCTGGACAAATACGTGTTTGCGTGGACTTTCGAGACCTCAATAATGCTTGCCCGAAGGATGACTTCCCCTTGCCAATCATTGAGATCATGGTGGACGCAACCACTGGCCATGAGGCACTATCATTCATGGACGGCTCTTCTGGATACAATCAAATTCGCATGGCTCTTGAAGATGAGGAACTAACAGCCTTCCGCACTCCAAAAGGTATTTACTGCTACAAGGTAATGCCCTTTGGTCTGAAGAATGCTGGAGCTACATATCAACGCGCAATGCAGAAGATCTTCAATGACATGCTACATAAGAATGTAGAATGCTATGTAGACGATGTGGTGGTCAAGACAAAGAAAAGATCAAATCACTTGAAGGATTTGCGAGTAGTGTTCGAAAGGTTGCGAAAATACAACCTCAAGATGAACCCATTAAAGTGTGCATTTGGCGTCACATCTGGAAAGTTCCTTGGCTTCATCGTCAAGCATCGTGGCATTGAAGTGGACCAATCAAAGATTAAGGCCATTCAAAGCATGCCCGAGCCAAGAAACCTGCACGAGTTGAAAAGTCTACAAGGTCGGCTAGCCTTCATTAGACGCTTCATCTCCAACCTTGCAGGGCGTTGTCAACCGTTCAGTCGACTCATGAAGAAAGATGTTCCGTTCGTATGGGACAAAGCATGCAACAATGCTTTTGAAAGCATAAAGAAGTATTTATCAAGTCCACCTGTCCTGGGGGCACCTGTACCAGGGAAACCGCTCATATTGTACATTGCTGCTCAGGAAAGTTCAGTTGGAGCACTCTTGGCACAGGAAAACGAGGCCCAGAAAGAAGGAGCGCTCTACTACCTCAGTCGAACGCTTACCGGCGCTGAATTGAACTATTCCCCAATAGAAAAAATGTGCCTAGCCTTGATGTTTTCCATCCAGAAGCTCAGACATTACATGCATGCTTACACCATCCACTTGGTTGCTAAAGCTGACCCGGTCAAATACGTCATGTCTAAGCCAGTTTTGACAGGGCGACTAGCTAAATGGGCATTACTTCTCAATCAATACGAGATCATCTACGTCTCAGCTAAAGCCATCAAAGGACAAGCGCTAGCAGACTTCCTTGCTGACCATCCAATCCCGGCCGATTGGAAAATCTCAGACGACTTGCCCGACGAAGAGGTGTTCTGCATCGATATATTCCCGACATGGACGATGTTCTTCGACGGATCTGCACGAGCAGACGGAGCGGGGGCAGGAGTAGTATTCATGTCGCCACAAAGGCAAGTACTACCTTATTCATTCCAGCTAAGCGAATTATGCTCCAACAATGTCGCTGAGTACCAAGCACTGATCCTCGGGCTCCAAATGGCAATCAACATGGAAATCGCAGCCCTTGAGATATACGGCGACTCCAAGCTCATAATCAATCAACTCCTGACTGAATATGAGGTGAGGAAAGATGACCTTGTCCCATACTTCCGCCTGGCAACGCAGTTGCTACAAAGGTTTGAGGCCGTAACACTAGAACACGTGCCAAGAAAAGAGAATCAAATGGCAGACGCTCTCGCCAACCTAGCCTCGAGCATGACATTAGGAGAAGACGAAGCTACAAACGTGCCAGTCTGCCAAAGATGGGTAATCCCGCTTGTCACCGAAATGGTATTAAGTGATACAAACGTTATTTCAATACTTCCGGTCAACGTTGAAGAGTGGAGACAGCCTCTGATCAACTACTTGGAGCACGGAATGCTTCCAGATGATCCGAAACACCGCTCTGAAATACGTCGACGAGCACACCGCTTCCTCTATTACAAAGGAACACCTCACGGAGATCGAATCAGAGGATCAAATAGAGAGAGATTGTAACCCAAAATCATCAAATACAAATATTTGTTTGTGCACGTTTGTTCTTGTCTCTTTCGTTTCAGGAATTTTCCGTGTTCACAGAGGGATAAAAACATTTGGATTAGTATTGAATAACCTCAATGTGATCATTAATTTACAATAATGAACAATATATAGTATGTAGACATGTTCTCTAATTATAGTATTATCTTTAGTTATATTTTGTTCCGATAACAAAAAAAATTAACGCTTCCATTGATTGTAACCTTTTCGTTGCAGCTTCACTTTCAATTATTTCTTTCCGATCGAATACAGTGCTGTCCTTGTTTCTATGCAAATCTGATCCAAGTGAATGGCACCAGGTCCAGCACCATGCTTATTAATTACTCTTAAGGACACCAACATAATGTATATCAATGTTTTTGGCCAATTGATAATAAATACTTACTGTAGTTGGGGATATGGAGTGGGATAAGGTGCCACGTGAAAATAAGTTGAATTATTGAGCAAAACAATACAAACGTATTGATTTTCGTACCCTACCGGCTGATATATAGTATGGTGAAAACATACGCTAGTTCAAAGTTGGGTACTTTGGTTTCATTATAAATACTGCCCCAACTCTGTCAGCGTTCAATCAACAAACCCACAAATTAGAAATGAAGTTCTTTCCGGTACTTCTCTCGTTCCTTTTGCTCTCAGTTTCATGCGCAACTTCAGCCCCAGTTTCATTTGATGGCTTCCTCCAATGCCTTACCAGAAAAACTCAGTCTACCCTTCCAATCTTTGATTCCATTTATACCACTCAAAACACCTCATATGATTCCATTTTGCATGCACGTATCAATAATCTCGTATATTCTACACCTGAATATCCAAAACCGTTGGCCATAATCGCAGTCAAGAGTGTATCCCACATTCAAGCAACCATTCTCTGTGCAAAACATAATGGATTGCAAGTTAAAACCCGAAGCGGGGGCCATGACTTCGAGGGCATATCCTACGTGTCGGATGTGCCCTTTGTCATGATTGACATGTTCATCCATCTTAATTCCATTGATGTCAATGTTGCCGATGAGAGCGTGTGGGTTCAATCCGGAGCTCTTATTGGACAAATTTACCATGCAATTTCTACCAAAACCCGAGTTTATGGGTTTCCTGCTGGGATTTGTCCAAAAATGGCAGCTGGTGGTCACTTTGGTGGTGGAGGGTATGGAGTTATGATGAGAAAATACGGGCTTGCTATCGATAATATTGTCGATGCTAAGATCATTACTGCGAATGGTAAACTCCTTGATAGAAAGTCAATGGGAGAAGACCTTTTTTGGGCCATCCGAGGAGGTGGTTCACCTAACTTTGGGGTCATTCTTTCATGGAAGCTCAAGTTGGCTCCAGTTCCGGCGAATGTTACCGTGTTCAATGTGAAAAGGACTATAGCACAAGGTGCAACGGATCTCGTTTACAAGTGGCAAAATGTCGCACCCAGGATGCCCAAAGACCTTTTCCTTAGAGCAATGCCACAAGTCAAGAAAAACAGTACCACGGGAGAAAAGACAGTGGAAGTATCGTTCATAGCCCATTTTCTGGGAAGCAGTGACAAGCTTGTTGCATTGTTGAACAAGAGGTTCCCTGAACTGGGGATTCAATCAACAGACTGCCATGAAATGAGTTGGGTTGAATCCATTGTGTTTTGGGCAGACTACCCACTTGGAACGCCAATAAGCGTTCTACTTAACACGACAAACATGGCAGTCTACTCCAAAGGTAAGTCTGACTATGTGAAGGAACCGCTTTCAAAAGACGTTATAGAATCTATCTGGAAGCATATGATCAAGATAGAGAAGATTTTATTGGATATAAACCCTTACGGTGGAAGAATGGCTGAGATTTCGGCGACAGCGACTCCATATCCTCACAGAGCTGGAAACCTATTCCATGTTATGTATTATACGTATTGGACTGAAGCGGGAATTAATGCCACAAACAGGTATGTTAGGTTAACAAGAGAATTGGCAGACATGATGACTCCATATGTCTCGAAGAATCCAAGAGAGGCCTATCAAAACTACAAGGATCTCGACATCGGTGTGAATCAAGATAATCAGACTGACTTTGCAACGGCTGCAGTTTATGGAATGAAGTATTATAAAGATAATTTTGCTAGATTGGTGCTTGTGAAGACCATGATTGATCCTGAAAACTTTTTCAAGAATAAGCAAAGTATCCCAACTCTTCCAAGGGTGGGAGATGGATATATAAGAGGAATCTTACCTCTCATAGAGAGTGCTATTGGATAAGTTTAAGGGTTTTTCTTGTTGGTATTAGTATAAATGTACCGTTTACATTTAAGCTATGTGTGTCATATGCTTAATGAATAATTAGCATCTTGTGCTCACCTGCGTGCCAATTTGCCATATTTTTATTGTTGTAATGATTTTCATTTGTTGAATAAGATTACTATTGAACTTTAAATAAAATGTTTATATTTATAGTATTTAATAGATAATACAATAAATAAAAAAGAAAATAGAGTGAGGGTTAGCTCTAGCTGCCCATGCAGGTGGGCTGAGGTTTTATTTAGTTTTTAATTTTCTATTCACAATATTAATTGTTTGCAAGTTTATTCTTGTGATATAAAATATGTTCAAATTATTACTAGCAGTAAAAAAATGCCGCAATTATAATTTCCAATCAAAAAGTCAAATTTGATGTGGGATGACATGAATTGGTAATCCTCATTCTTGTTGTCAAAATTGATAGTAGCTTCAAAATTTTCAATTAATTATTAAATGCATTTTATTAATTTTATTATTAGTATTTGTTTTATAACATTTATTACAATAATATAATATAAGAAAATAATTGTTTAATTTGACATATAGGTGGAGAGAAAAACTTTAAAAAATATCAAATTGCCACATAGGCTATCTAATTTATATTTTATATTTAAAATTTGACACCCTTTGTCACTTAATACTGCGGTCTAGTGGTATTCCTCCTCACTTATAAGTTCGAGGTTTTAGGTTCGATTCTCGCTAAAAGCGAATTTAAACCACATCATTGTTAGCCTATTATGAGGCTGAAACTGTTGAAGATAGTAATCCAATGGCTTACAAGATGTCACTTGTCATTAGATAAGAAAGGTTGTTAGACTAGATAGTTATAAGGTAGTTTAAGAGATAAGCTTCGGTATCAAAATGTATAAGTATGTAAGAATCTCTAACAGATTGTGTAATGAAATTCTTGAGTATTGAAGACTAAAATCTCTCTCTCTCTCTCTCTCTCTCTCTATCTATCTTCTTCTACAATTTATCTCTGTCCTTGTCTTCTCCATTGCTTATTCTTCATCATATTATAGTAAAGTTTACATGGTATCATTGTCGGAATAGCTAATGCTCCATGATCGATCTTGACTCTACTACTTCCACTTTACGTCTTTTCTCTCTCTGATCTCAATTCTTCTCTTCTCGAAATTTAACTATGTTTCTTGAGTCTTGATCATGTTTTTTCTGCAAGAACTACATTCTTGCACACCGGGTGCTTGTTAAAAGTCTTTGGGTTCTTGAATTCGACTCAACAATGTAACATCTTCTCAACTACAAATTGTTCAGTCCCCAATTACGTCTCTCACCCCCATAGTTTCTACTTTTGTAACAGCCGAGCTTGATGAATCCAACTACTTGACTTGGAATTTCCAGGATCAATTGTTGCTCGAAGACCATGGAATTATGGGGTTTGTTGATGGTTCCATGCCTTGTCCTTAAAGATTTCTCAATGCTGCCTCCAGTGATTCAGAGGTCAATTTTGGTACCTCATTCACCCAAGTTGAATTCGATGATTTCAAGATTTAGAAGATGCATGATGAAGCACTCATGCAATTTGACACGCCCTGATCCTAGTGTCTGAAAGACAACGAGATAGCCACGTGATGGCCGACACACGAGGGTGACGCAAGCCAATTAATGAATGCATATGCCGAGAACATGTGAAACATGCATAATATTTTCGCGCGCAACCACACAATATAATATAGTACAAACCTTAATAAAATAAAATAGTATTCAACTACCAACAATTTAAAAGTGATAATGCATGACATGTTCAGAGCATACTACTAATTCAAAATACAAGCAGAAGGAATATTAGAAAGTGCGATTACAAGAGATGTCCTACGTAAAAAGGAGGACACAAATTCACTGATATAGGAATGCCTCGTAGCTCGGGTCGTATGCCTCGTTCCTAGGTCCTGAGGGGGCACAAAACAAAACATGAGTGGACCAAGTTTATATATATATATAATACTAAAAATATTATTCTTCAACATACTAACCCCCAGTTTTAGAAAACTCATATAGCATAATAAGTAATAGGTTTTTCGGAAACCCTAGCATGTTATAAAACCTTCATAAAACATATATCGTATATATTGTGCTTAGTAATTGTATCAAAATCGTCCAAATGCCCTACATCACTCACCCAAAGGCATATATAAATGAATATCCATTAAGTAAGCACATAAAATCATAAACATAATCTTTCCAAAGTATATCTCATCGGAGCTCAATAGCTCAAACATCATATCATAAATCCATGATCATAAATATCTCAGTAAACAGAAATTCGATAAAGCATGATATTTCATAGAGTGTATATCCGATTTACTCATAAACGTTTCATAAAACGTAGTCATAAAATCATGTTTTTCATGTATGCATTTCTAGTAATAAATTCATGCATTTTGGAAGAGGTCCACTCACAGTACTCCGTCGCCGAAGAGTCGTTCAAACTAGAGAGGACGGAAACGTCACTAACAAACTCACCTAAGCACATAAAGGGACCAATTAATAAAACTCTACTAAAACGATTGAATTTGGGAAAACGGACATCGTAAACGGATTCAGGACGTCGAAAAACCTAAAGATGGACCTCAATTTCCCCCTGCGCCGAGATTGGTCGCCTAAAAATTCACTGGCACTGTCATGGACAGTGACGAAGCACATTACCTCCGACGGAGGCACATCTACTCCACGTACGCCTACACGCCAACCTTCAAATTTCTGGAAAAATTCTAGATTTTTCCTCCAACTTCAAGAGCCCATTCCGAGCTCGATACAAGTTCAAATCGAGTGATTCAAAAGCCCAAATGTAGTTAGGAATATGGAGAAGAGATTTACCAAGTTGGGACAGAATGGTGGCCAGAGTTGGATGGAAAATGGCATAAAAGTTGGCTGGTCCATGGGAATTTGGAGAACTCGCCAGAAATTGGGCAAACAACGTTCATAATTTTTTCAATACTCAACAAAATCAAGTGATTCAAAAACAAAAATCATACATCTCAACGAGATGAAGAGAATGATACCTTTCTCAATGGCTAAGTTGCCGTGTTTTGGCCAAAAAATGCCTCGAAAATGGTGGTCCTCACCTGAAAATTGGAGAAGTTTTCCCCGTGAGTTTCCTACGTCCAAACATCACCAAAACTTCTCTAAACATACACCAAGATACGATCTACAACTTTTGGACATCAAGCTGCTACAAATCTTGGTTGTCAAGTTAGCTCTAGCTTATGGCACAGTGGATTAGGTCATCCCTTTAACCCTATAATTTCTCTCATACTTAAGAAATCCAACATATCTATAGTACCAGATTCCTCTCCAATGTTGTGTTCTACATACTTAGAGGGAAAATTTAGTGAATTGCCTTTTGCACCTGCTTTGTCAAAATCCAATAAACCATTTAAGATTGCTCATAGTGATGTGTGGGGCCCTGCTCCATGTCTGTCTATAGAAGGGTTTAAATACTAAGTTAACTCATTTTTCTGTCTTCATTAAGACCTTACAAAGTGATGGTGGGGGTGAATACATAGGAAAACAATTTTAGTCTTTTCTAGTTCAAAATAGAATAACTCACTAAATGTCATGTCCTCACACACGAGAACAAAATAGTCTGGCTGAGAAGAAGCACATACACATTATTGAAACTTCCATCACTATATTACAACAAGCTCAATTACCTCATGGTTTCTGATCCTTTGCTTGTCAAACCTCAGTCTACCTAATTAATAGAATGCCAATTTAAACACTTCATCATAAATCACCCTTTGAAGTCTTATATGGATCTGTCCTTGAAGTTAACCATTTAAGAATTTTCGGCTGTTCATGCTACCCATTGTTAAGGCCATTTAACTCAACTAAGTTGCAACCTAGAACCAGTAAACGTGTTTTTCTTGGTTATGCTTCCAAATACAAGGGTTTTATATGATATGAAGTGTCCAAAAAGAAAGTCTTGTTCATACCAACCTACAAATTGCAAGGCTTTATGGAAGCAAATATTTTAAAGGTAATTTTGATAGATTGGTACATGTGAAAACCATGGTTGATCCTCAGAATTTTTCAAGCATGAACAAAGTATATCCCGCCTAGAGAGAGAATAATAGATTTAGCAATGAACTTAGGGCATCTCCAATGGAAAAATACAAATTTGAGATGCAAAAACTATACTTACATCTCATTTTACATTTTCGGCAAATGAAAATGAAAGTTCTACTCCAATGGGAGGAGGGATGTAAGTTTGAGATCCTATTTAATTTTCTTCTCTTTGATTGGTGGAACCCCTAACCAAAAGATGTAAAAGAAAATGTAAAAATTTAAACTTTTATTTACATCTTCCGGAGAAGATGTATAATTTACATTTGGTCTTTAGAGAATTTTCAGCTCATATATGATGTAAAAGGTCCATTTCAAGGTATTTTGCATCTCCTAGTGAAGATGCCCTTATGTGTGGGATTGAGACCACCAACAAGCCTCTTTTAGATATCAATCAACTAATAAAGGGAATCTACATTGACGATTTTTTTATGCGATTGATGACATTCTTTAATTTTATATTTGTTAGAAATATATGTCACAGTCACACAATCACATTGAGTTTAGGTTAGTTACTTAGCAAAAACAACTCGCAGGATCATGAAAGTGTGCAATTACATGAAAGTGTGCAATTACAAACCATCTCTCCAACCGGACACACACGAACCAAGTATTAAATTATGTGTATTTCTCACTCTCAGAGAGGAAGTTTGGCTACTGCTCGTAGGATCTTGATTTTTTTTATTTATTTATTTATTTATTTATTTATTTTTTGACAAAGTGTTAATTCATTATCACAGCAACATAATTCCATAGAAAGAGGCACAGATACAATTAGGACAACAACATAGAATTGGACCTCCAAAGCAAAGCAAAAAATAAAAAATAAACCCAAACAAAGTTCCAGGCACAAAACAAAAGAGAAACCAGAAACCGAAACAAGCCCTAAAGTTGCTGCCTCCATCGCTGTAGGAACTCCACCTACCAACCATCTCAAACCATCGCCCCCAACAGACACTTGAGATCAGGCCAAACAAAGTCTCCGAGCTTGATGAAGAGAAGACTCCAACATCCTTCAAAAAGCACCACCGAGATCACCCCCACAAGTCAATATATAGAAACCAGTGTGAAGAACCAGCCTGCAAGTAGCAGTAACAGTGATATTGCCAACAAGGCAAAGAGATGGAAGAAGGTGGTGTGTGTTAGAATAAACATATACCAAAAACATGTAATTATGAATCACAGTGATCAAAACACAAACCCAATTCATAAGCTTGTAGCACAGAGAAGAAACTTACCTGCAGATGAACTTGAAGAAGTAGCAATTCCAGATTCTGCAGCAAACAAGCAGTACACCTTCTCCTCTTTCCAGTAATCAGTTTGCTCTAACTAATAATAGGTCTTAGTTCGATGATCGAGCATATCAACTGTGAGAGCAGAGGCCACTATATATACACAACATAATCTTTCCCATATCCCCTAAGGATTCCCCTATTAGAATCCTTATAGGAAATTAATCCCTTAAATAGTAGTCCAGTGTGATATGGATTACAAAATTCATTCCCAATAAGACTTCCCATTCAATCTCAAGACCAATAACTAAGTTCATAGATTCATACTTATGCTCATATTCTTACATTCTCCCACTTGAGCAAGTATCAACCAAGTAAACTAGTTCTATCAAGATTTACAATAAGGTGATTACCAAGCCTTTTGAGTAACATCATAAACAATCTATCTGTACATCTCAAAACATAGAATCAAAAGCTTACAATCACAACCAATATGTAACTGATGCCCTCAGATTACTTATGTTCAATCTGCACTTATAACATTATGATCAAACTGACATCAGTGGACCTAAATTTCCACTCCCACTATTCCTTAACTTAATTCGAAATAATTAAGTCCAACAGATAGTAAAACTATCAACTAATAATTCATTCCAATATAAAGAATTACCAATATATGAATTCAACCAACTGCTCAAGTCAAATCACAAAGATTCTCAAGCATCAAACTGAATCCAAAACACATACATATCCTTCTTATAACTTGACAAGGATTTCCAATTACAATAGTTATATAAAACAACTTATGTTTTCCAAGGGATATCAGTTCAAATAGTTTTAACAAAATCCTTCAAAAACAAGGATTTGTTCACAGCTTCTCATAAGGCTTTCTTATTCTAATTGGACTTAACCATTCATCGTCAAAAACACCCAATCTCATGTTCATATTCATACATTTTCTCCCACTTGAACATGAGATCAGTTTCAGACATGAACTTCTCCAATTTATAAGAAGTGACCACAGAGCCTTACCTGAGAATCCATCGTTATGACCATCATTCTATTACACTCCAAAATATGGAAACATAGATTCATAAACCACAACCAAAATGCAGTATTGATTCTAAGTTCACACACATCTAGACTGCAAATATGACTCATAACATAAACTGATATTAAATAGTCAATCACATAATATGCTCCCACTTTTCAAAAAGACAAAAACATAAATTGATCTTATAGGAAAGCAACATAACATTGACTTAAAACGATTTACTAATCATAAGCTTAAAATAGCCAAACTGTTTCCAAAGCATCAAACAAAACTTCCTCTACAATAAGTCCACCATCCAAAACTACAAAACTTTTCTGAATATATGGAAAAATACAGCCTTGATTATAAGCTCTAATCAGAAATATCAGCATGCTAATTATGTTCATTCAATTAAGACCCTTCATGTTTTGTTATTGAAATTTTGACAAAATCAAACAAAACCCAGATTTTAAATCGTGCACTAAGACAAATATGCATACATATATTTCGCAAGGTATAAAGCAATTGCAGTCTCATTCATGATTGATCATTCATGGTCTTCAGATTACTTTCGATCATTTCAATAGGATTAGTTCTTCGTGGGTTTCGTTATCGTAATTTTAATTTTTATTAAAAAACTTAACAGAAAACCTTGACCCAATCTATGCATTGAAATATAAAGCAAACATTGACAGAACAATACGAATTATTAAACATACCTCCTGCAGATTTCAATTTGGAATAGCGCTGCGGAAATACTTATCCAAATTGAAAAAATTGATTTAAGAGTTGAGAGAATCACAAAACCCAAAACATGTTTTGATCGATGAAGTTGCTAATCAAAACCCCAAATTGGGAAAACAACCTCAACCAATAGTTTTGCAGAAAAGACAATGGTAATAGTTTAAATATGTTTTGTCATTATCTGGAGATCACATACCAGAACCCAACTTCAAATCCTCAGGGTGGCAACTTAAGGAATATTATTATTATTATTATTATTATTATTATTATTATTATTATTATTATTATTATTATTATTATTATTATTATTATTATTATTATTATTATTATTATTATTATTATTATTATTATTATTATTATTATTATTATTATTATTATTATTATTATTATTATTATTATTATTATTATTATTATTATTATTATTATTATTATTATTATTATTATTATTATTATTATTATTATTATTATTATTATTATTATTATTATTATTATTATTATTATTATTATTATTATTATTATTATTATTATTATTATTATTATTATTATTATTATTATTATTATTATTATTATTATTATTATTATTATTATTATTATTATTATTATTATTATTATTATTATTATTATTATTATTATTATTATTATTATTATTATTATTATTATTATTATTATTATTATTATTATTATTATTATTATTATTATTATTATTATTATTATTATTATTATTATTATTATTATTATTATTATTATTATTATTATTATTATTATTATTATTATTATTATTATTATTATTATTATTATTATTATTATTATTATTATTATTATTATTATTATTATTATTATTATTATTATTATTATTATTATTATTATTTCGAACCATTTGATTTCAAGACTGAATTCATAAACATGTAAACCAGGCTCTGATACCACATGTTAGCATGAACATATACCAAAAACATGTAATTATGAATCACAGTGATCAAAACACAAACCCAATTCATAAGCTTGTAGCACAGAGAAGAAACTTACCTGCAGACGAACTTGAAGAAGCAGCAATTCCAGATTCTGTAGCAAACAAGCAGTGCACCTTCTCCTCTCTCCAGTAATCAGTTTGCTCTAACTAATAATAGGTCTGTTTGTACCATACTTGACCAATCCCGAAACTACCGAGCACCGGCCAACGCTATACTGTCAAGGACCCAGAAGAGTTCCCCTCCGACCAGGAGGCCAATCACTACTCGACACGTGTCAAGATTAGAAGCCAATCAGAGCGCAGCACGTGTCGACATCAAGAACCAATCATAACATGACACATGTCAATGTGACAAAGCTACAAGTTTTTCTATAAATAGGGGTCATTCCCCCACAATATGGCCTAATGCCATTTTGTGTTAAATCATTCACAAGAACTCACTAAATTGAGAGCTTGATCCTTTGTACTTGTGTAAGCCCTTCACTACTAATAAGAACTCCTCTACTCCGTGGATGTAGCCAATCTGGGTGAACCACGTACATCCTGTGTTTGCTTCTCTGTCTCTATTCATTTACGTACTTATCCTCACTAGTGACCGAAGCAACCAAGCGAAGGTCACAAAACCTGACACTTTCTGTTGTACCAAAGTCTTCGCTGATTTTGTGCATCAACATTTGGCGCCGTCTGTGGGAAACGACACTTATTCCTACTCTCTTCAGCTGTGTCAAGCTGGTTTCTATCATTCGTACACTTTCTTTTGATCAGGCATCCCTCTCCAGCATGGGAAGCGAAGGAAGCCACAGCACACAGAATGACACCCCCCTTGCACATAATGCGAAACAACGAAAGAAGGAAGGAAAACGAGTTCTTCTTCAAGCTAAAGTCGATGAGTTGGAAGCTCAGAACAACAAGATAGCAATGAGGAATGAGGTCCTCCAGGAGCAATATGAGAAGCTCTTCGAGACACTTCACGAAGCTAGGCAAGCTCAGACACGCGAGCTTGTTGCCCCCGTGGAAGTCAACCATCAACTGGGTGCCCTCCAACATGGAGGGTCACATGCATTCGACATAAATATCCCTGATAGGGAACAAATTACCCCTCGATTTGATAATCAACATGAGGCTTCTCTTAACCCAGTTGCTTCGACCCGAACCATGAGAAGCGGAGGGAGACACCTCTTTGCTGAAGGGGCAGAAGGATCGAAAGCCGTCTTTCGTGATTGTCGGGATTTCCTGAAGCAACGTCGAGAGAATTCCATCCATATAAGCTCAAAGATCAATGACCCAAGGATTTCTGAGAGACTCGGTCCCCTGCCACGGCCCGAGCCGGCCACCAACTTGGGGAAGGTGCAACAAGTCCTAGAGAGACATGAGGGTACAGGGGACTCAGAGGTGTTCCGACAGACATACCCTGGAAGCCAGTACAGCGAGTCCAGGGAAAAATCACATGCCCTTGATCAAACCTTCCTAATTCCAAGAGGAGATGGAGATTTACGAAAGAAAGCTCCAGTGGCACATAACTCCGCTCAGGACCCCCTTGTCCTACAACTTCTTGAGGAAGTAAACAAGTTGAAGGCTGAACGTCAGGCTGAAATACCTGACTGGAACCAACCCAGGCCTGGCCCTCTTACAAGGAGGATCCTCAACACCCCCCTTCAAGCAAAGACAAAGCAAAAGCTTGGCTTGCAACTTTATACTGGAAAAGAGGACCCGATTGAGCACCTTAACCTCTTTGAGTCCACCATGGCATACCGGATGCACACCGACGACGAGCGATGTCTTCTCTTCCCCTCCACCCTCTCTGGTGGAGCTCTAAATTGGTATTGTCGTCTTACACCTGAGACGGTAGACTCATTTGAGGAATTGAGGAAACTATTTGTTTCCCAACACATTTTCCAAACCGATCGCTTGCACTCTGCAGATGACTTGTACACTATCCGCCAGAAGCCAGACGAGTCATTACGTATGTATGCTGGCCGCTTCAGCCATGAATACTCCCGGTGTGCCGAGGCAGACGACAAGACTGCCCTCAAAGCCTTCACGGCAGGCCTACGTGATTGTTTCTTTAAATACATGATCAATGCCAATACTTGGAAGACTTACTCTGAGGTAATGGCGCAGGCTTATAACCATGCCTCCGCCGAGGCAAAGACATATCAGGAGAAACCCCCTACAACCATCCTTTATCAACAAGTGGGAGGTGGAAGCCAGACTCACCTAAATGAGAAGACCTCGACTTCCCAAACAGCAGTGGCACCTCCCCATGCCTTGCATAATGCTTCACCGAATCAACAGACATATCAATTTCAAGGCAAGAGGAAGGATTTCCATCCTCACCACTCTCCTTTCAGTAAAAAGAGTAAGGGACACTATCCCGATAACCAAGGGTATCGCCACAATAACGCTCGCCCCCAGGCAGTCAATGCAGTGGGTCAAACCCGCGTCAAGATACCCCATACCCCAAGGTATGAGACATACACGCCCTTGAATGCCACATGCGCGGCCATTTACCCCAGCATAGCTCACCTGATACCAAAGCCAAAGCCGAGGCACCCAGATTACACGCCCCCGAATAACGCGAGCATGTTTTGTTGCTACCATGAGCATAACGGCCATGATAGCGAGAAATGTATCATCCTCCGTGATCGTATTGAAGCTTTGGCACGAGAAGGAAAAATTGATCAATTCCTTCTTCACCCTCAAAGGGATAACCGTAACCAACGTCAGGTGAATGTCATATATTCCATAAGCGGCGGCACACCCATATCTGAATCTTCCAATAGGGCCATGAAAAGCAGTGAACGAACTTTGAGACCTGGCCATCAAGTGTTTCACGTGGAAGACATCAGAGAAGGCAAGTATCAAAAGCCTAACTGGGATCCAATATGTTTCTACCCTGAGGAAGAAAGAGGTATAATCTACCCTCACAATGACCCGCTGATCGTGGAAGCTCACATAGCAAATTTTGATGTGAAACGAATCCTGATAGACACAGGTGCTTCAGTCAATATCATGTTTGCTGAAGCTTTCAAGGCACTTAATGTAGCTGAACACTTGCTAGATCGCTCGATTTCTCCTCTGATAAGCTTCTCTGGCGATATCGTGCAACCTTTAGGGAGTATACACTTACCCTTCACCATTGGTACAGGCCCCTACACAGCTACTATTACCACTAACTTCTTAGTGGTCAATTGCCCGACGGCATACAATGTCATCTTTGGGCGCACAGGCATCAATGATCTCAAGGCTATGGTATCCACGCATATGCTGTTGATGAAATTTCCAACCCCCCATGGCAACGGCTACATCAGAGGAGATCAGCTTAATGCACGATCATGTTACAACACTTCAGTCAAACAACAACACCTGTCTGTCCCCAAGGAGACTCTCTCTATACATAACCAAGTCGTAAAGACCAGCCTAGATGAAGCGAACTTGGATCTTCCTGATAGCAACAGTCAACCCGACGACCCTCGAGATGACTCCTTCACCCAGCAAGCACAACCCGCTGAAGAGTTAGAGAATGTCTCTATCTCCAAAGACCATCCAGACCGCATGGTGAAGATTGGCACTACTTTGTCACCACCCCTTCGGTTGTCGCTGATCTCCTTTTTGCAAGAGAACGCCGAGGTCTTCGCTTGGTCATATAAAGATATGCCGGGCATCTCTCCCGATATCATCTGTCACCACTTGAGTATTGATCCCAAGACCAAACCAGTAAAACAGAGGCGAAGATCTTATGATGTTGAGCGATACGAGGCGATGAAAGCAGAAGTTGATAAACTCAAGGACATAGGCTTCGTCCGTGAAGTCAATTACCCAACATGGGTAGCAAATGTTGTCCTTGTTAAGAAAAATCCGACCAAGGAAAGTCTCCTGCTTCAAAAGGTCTTGTGGAGAATGTGTGTCGACTACACCGACCTAAACAAAGGATGCCCGAAGGATAGTTTCCCTCTTCCTCTCATTGATAGACTTATAGACTCTACGGCAGGGTGTGAGCTCTTGAGCTTCATGGACGCTTATTCAGGATACAACCAAATCCTCATGAACCCCTCAGACCAAGAACATACGGCTTTCACTACTGACAGGGGACTGTATTGCTATAAGGTCATGCCTTTCGGCCTAAAGAATGCAGGAGCAACTTATCAGAGACTGGTCAATTCAATGTTCGCCGAACAGATTGGGAAGAGCATGGAAGTTTACGTTGATGATATGCTAGTCAAGAGCAAACATGCTGACCAACACATCACCAACCTATCTGAAACTTTCACCATTCTAAAGAGGTATCGAATGAGGTTGAACCCCAACAAATGTGCCTTCGGCGTGGGCTCTGGCAAATTCTTAGGCTTCATGATTAGCCAACGAGGCATTGAAGTTAACCCTGAAAAGATCAAAGCAATCCTCGACATGAAAGAGCCAATAACTTCAAAAGACATCCAAAGCCTTACTGGCAAGGTGGCAGCCTTAACCAGATTCATCTCTAAGGCCACAGACAGATGTGCTCCTTTCTTCAAAGCACTCAAGGGAAATAAGAAGTACATTACATGGACGGAGGAATGTGCCAAGGCATTCAGGAATCTCAAAGAGTACATGAGTAAAGCCCCTCTGCTCTCCAAACCAGAAGTTGGTGACACTCTCATCATCTATCTATCGGTTTCGGCTTCAGCAGTCAGTTCTGTTCTTATTCGAATGGACAGTGGTGTTGAACGGCCCGTCTACTACGCTAGCAAGGCCCTACAAGATGCGGAGACACGATACTCCAACATTGAGAAATTAGCTCTAGCATTGGTCATGTCTGCTCGGAAACTTCGCCCTTATTTCCAAGCACACGCCATCATCGTGCTTACCAATCACCCTCTTCGACAGATACTCCAGAGTCCTGACACGTCTGGACGAATGATCAAATGGGCGATAGCATTGGGTGAGTTTGACATCTCCTACCAACCAAAACCAGCCGAAAAAGGTCAAGCAGTAGCAGATTTCATAGCCGACTTCACATATCCTGTTGACATTGCTTCTACACCTGAAGCAGTAGCTTCATTACCATCGGAAGCTCAGAAAGTAGAATCAACGACCTCAGCATGGAGTCTGTATGTTGATGGCTCATCCAACCAACAGGGCTGTGGAGCGGGACTAGTCTTGACTACGCCCGACAAAGTAGCAATGGAGTATGCTCTTCGTTTCAAATTCAAGGCATCAAACAATGAGGCCGAGTATGAAGCCCTTCTAGCAGGATTACGTTTGGCCAAACACCTCGGGGTTAAACAAATTGATATTTTCAGTGACTCCCAATTAGTGGTCAACCAGGTTACCAACAACTTTGATGCTAAGGACAGCTCCATGGCAGCATATCTTGCGCAAACACAACTTTTGCTCAAGCACTTCCACTACCAGATCACCCAAGTTCCTCGAGCGGCAAACAATCATGCAGACGCCCTGGCTCGCCTCGCCTCAGCTGTGGAAGACAAGATTGGAAGAAAAATTCATGTCGAACTGTTGGCAACACCAAGCACCATGGCCGCAGAAGTATGCAACTTACAACAGGGGGATAGTTGGATCACCCCGATCTATAATTTCCTTGCTCATGGCACCCTCCCAAATGATAAAGTCCAGGCTAAGCAAATTCGATACAAGTCTACCCGCTACCTGATCATCAATGATCAACTCTATAAGCGAGGTTTTAGCCTGCCATACTTAAGGTGTCTTACGCCTGCCTAGGCGGAAATCGTCCTTCGGGAAATACATGAGGGAGTCTGTGGAGATCATGCTGGATCTCGGTCCCTAGCACACAAGACTTTTCGCCAAGGATATTACTGGCCAACACTCCACCAGGATGCCATCAAAGTATCCCGCTCATGTGACAAATGTCAACGATATGCAACTATTCCTCATTCCCCTCCAGAGCCTCTTACTCCTATGATCAGCCATTGGCCCTTCGCCCAGTGGGGACTTGATTTGATCGGCCCAATGCCGGCAGGGAAGGGCAAAGTCTGTTACGCAGTCGTTGCAGTGGACTACTTCACAAAGTGGGCCGAAGTAGAACCCTTGGCAACCATTACTGAGGCAAAGATAGAAGACTTCGTGTGGAAGAACATCCTTTGTAGATTCGGCATTCCCAATGCGATAGTCACTGACAATGGGCGACAGTTTGACAACAAGAAGTTCAGGTTGTTCTGCTCTAAGTTCAACATCAACTTATGCTTTGCCTCTCCAGCTCATCCCCAGTCTAATGGACAAGTTGAGGCCATCAACAAAATAATCAAGCGCACTTTGAAAACCAGCTTGGACAAAGCTAAAGGCTGTTGGCCAGAATTTGTACCCCAAGTTCTTTGGTCATATCGCACTTCATATCGGACTTCAACAGGAGAAACTCCATTCTCACTTGCCTTTGGCACAGAGGCGGTTGTCCCTGTTGAGCTCGAGCAAGCAACATTCCGAGTCCATAACTACATTCAAAGTGAAAATGACAAACAACTCACCCTCAACTTGGATTTAGTCGAGGAACACAGAAACCAAGCTCACTTGAGGAATGTCGCCTACAAGCAGCGCATCTCCAACTATTATGACTCTAGGGTCAAGCCTCGTTCTTTCAAAATAGGAGACTGGGTCTTAAAGAAAAGATTACTCTGCGACAGAGTCCCGAGTGAAGGCACACTTAGTCCAAACTGGGATGGACCGTATGAAGTCATTGGCATCAGTTGCCCTGGCTCTTACACACTTAGAAGCTCCGATGGCAAGACCCTTGGCCATCCATGGAACGCTGATCACTTGAAGTACTACTACAAATAGACTCACGATGTACAAGTGTTGAGCTATAGCCGTTCGGCATCCTATGTAATGAAGGCCATTTGGCAATGAATTCAATAAAGAGGTAATTTAGCCAACTCAGCCCTCACTCTTTTACATTCCTAGCAATGGAACACTCAAGTGTTGAAACCTCAAAGCAGATATATCCAACACGAAACAAAATCTAAGTATGTGTCGACAAGACTATACAAAGAAAGGAACAACCAAACAAGGGCTTATATCCAAACAATAGATCTATTCATACATAGCCAAACATGCATTAATAATAGTGCAAACACTCATAAACACCTAAAATCCAAAACTCTCAAGCTTATAACATGGGCACATGTTATACACACATCAGACTACTACATCCAGAATACATGCAGATAGTAAAGACACTGCTATTCATTCTCATCTGAAGCCGAACCCCTGGCAGTATCACTCCGCGTCCTACCATCATCCTCTGCATCCCCAAGACCCTCTTCACCATGCTGAGTCTGTGCATCAGCACTACCTTCATTATCAGACTCATCTTCGCTGCTAGGATCAACAGCAAGGACAAATGTCTCGCCCTTTCGATGATGCTCATCTATATCTTTGTGGTATTTTCGAAGAATGCTCCCATCATCATAACGATCAAGGACGGCCATCCATTTCCTTTTTTCAAAGCGAGCTTCTTGAGCACAGTGGGGTTTAATAGCAAGATGAAAGGTCGAAGAACTTAAGTATTCTTGCACAGCAGCCTCCCTTTCAGTTGGAATGCTCTTCTCCAGTTCAGAAATCTCAACTAAGGCACCATCCAATTCTCCCCTAACCTTGGATACCTCCAAGTTGGAGAGCCTGAGTCAAAAGTCCCTTATTCCTTCGGGCCTCGTCCACAAGCTGCTTATTCTCCTTCAGTTTTGCCTTGTACCGCTCAACCTCTTGCAGTCTGTCGTGATACTCAGCCATGACCTGCATGGCAAGACGATCATCACTACCTAAATAGTGATAATAAAGAGGAAAAAGTAAGGAAATGACAAAGTAACACTCACATATGAAGACAGCTTCAACATCCGGTCACAATCCGATTCATCCTTAGCTAAGGGCTCTCCGAGCTCATCGAAGGCGAATCGACGCCCTGCCAAGCAATTGTTGATATCCCCAAAATCCTTTGGCCGCGTGGCAACCCTCAAGTCCTTCCACGGGACACTGCCAGCTCTTTCCTTGCCTTTCCCCTCATGGCGGGAACCAGGATCACTTTCCTGGACAGTGTGCTCCATAGTAAGAGGAGGAGGCAACAGTCGGCTCCCTTCTCCTGCAACTACGGCAGCAGCATTTTCAACGGCCTCGACTCCAGTCTTCCTAAAGGCAGGCCCCTTAAGGACCCCATCTTGGGACTTAGGTCTAACGGATGGTTCCCCTCGGAACTTATGAATTTTCTTATGCGGTAGGATGTCTTCCGAAGGAACTAACACTGGTGCTTTCCTTTTATGGGTGCTAGTCCCTGTTTTCTTGCTTACCTTCTCCACTGCATAAGGAAAATCAAAATAAGAAATACAACTTTCCAAATAAAGTAAGGAAAAGAGCAAAGTTTACATGAAGGATACAACTTACTCGATCGTCCCTGGCTCTCGGAAACTAAGGGTTGGAAACCGTACCGACGAAATAAGGGTCGTAGCTTGCTTAAGTGTCTATCCTCTTTGGGCACCCTCAACACCTTTTCTATGTCAGATAGCTCCTGCCCAAACAGTTTGATGGTGCCCCGCGTCACTACATGAAGCAAAGTGTTAGAAGCAAGAAAAGACCACAACAAATAGCAAATAGTACGAACGGTTGATACGTTACAACCTACAGTCTGGAAGTGAGTAAGCACACGTCGCTCAGGCGTGACACCCTTATCATACTCCCAATCATTATACAGAAAGCACCAACGGTTTTTCCATGTGTAGTATGCCTTTTTCTTACCATACACAATACGCTCTCTCTCACTCCGACATGCACACTCGGCATAACCAGTGCATGATTTTGCTGGGCGCATCTTGTAACAGTAACGCCACTGATGGAAGGAAGGCTCACACAACCCACACTCCATCCAAATGATATAAAATCCAATCAAAGTATCCCAGAAACCAGGATTGAGTTGCCCAGGTGCATATCCGATCAAAGATAACATCTTTTGCAACCACGGATGTAAAGGTAGTCTCACCCCTAAAGTCAGTAATATCTGGGTGTAGAACATAACATGACCCTGGGGAGGCTCAGAAGGCCATTCTTCATCATGTACCAAACGTATCCCTACACTACGAGGGATATTACATGACTGCCTTAGCGCCTCAACCTGCTTCTCATTATCTAACAAGTTATTCTTTAGATGGTCTGCTGTGAACTCAGAGCGAACTATGGGTATGGCATCAAAAACAACCCCCTCACCCAACGCCATGGAGGAAGAACTAGCAATGGCTAAAGTTTGACGGTTGGGAAGATCATCCAATGTTTCTCTAGTACCGGACTCTAACAAAGACCCTGAAGACTCCGACATTGCAGACTCAGACTTAGAGCTAAAGCTAGAAGAGCCCTCATCACTAGAACTTCCAGGCTCTGACATCTACAATAAGAAGAAACAAATTCTATCACTACATGCATGATCAAAACATAAGGAAGTTCCTATATTACCCACATGAAGATGGTGCAAAGCGAGGCCGGAACCCTTCTCAATCAGAAAGCAATCCGTCTTCCACAGTCACTACAAAACAAGCAAATGAAGACCGTGTCAAGCGCCAAAAAAAAAAAAAAAAAAAAAAAAAAAAACAGCTTCATCCAAAAAGCTTCACCCGAAAAGCTTCACCCACAAAGCTTCACCTAAAAAGCTTCACCCACAAAGCTTCACCCAAAAAACTTCACCCGAAAAGCTTCACTTAAAAAAGCTTCACCTACAAAGCTTCACCTAAAAAAGCTTCACCTAAAAAAGCTTCACCTAGAAAGCTCCCTCTACATACTTTCACCTACAAAGCTTCACCATCAAAGCTTCACCTAGGAAGCTTCATCTACAAAGCTTCATCTACAAAGCTTCACCATCAACGCTTCACCTAGAAAGCTTCAACACAAAACCTTGCTCCAAATAAACAAATTTTGTTCACAAAACCCAAGATGCCCTTGAACTTGTACAAAAACACTTGGGTAAACATAAACATTTTTTGTTTTACACCCACAAGGGCCCAAAATCTTCTTTCTTATTTATTCACTTATATATGTTCCCAAACATATTATAATAGATCAAATAATAATTCAAAGTCCAAAATTTAGTTATGGACAAAAATACAAGCAATTCACCAGTACTGAAGTTGCTACAAAAACTGGAATCTTCCCCAGCCTAGAAATCCAACAAAGCTTCGCCTCCTTTTCTCTATCAAATTTTTGCAGCTGCTGCTTTTCTCCAATGGAGCTGAATTTTGGACACCCTCTAGTTCTTGAGCAGATGAACAACTTTCAAGAAGGAACCATTTCTGTTTGAGCCACGGAAATTAAAGTGTTGAAGCTCCAAGCATGACAGTCGGATTCTTGCAGATTTCGAAGCTGCTGTGATGTTTCGAAGATCTGGAAATATTTAACCATTAGTTCATTCTGAATTTTTGATATGTTATGAAAGAGACGATGAGGAACAACTTCAATGAAGAAAGCATGCTGATCTGAGCAAGAGAAAATGGAGTTTCAAAGCTCACAACAAATCTGACGGGTTGACAGACAAATGATAAACAGTCACTCATCATACCTGGATTTCTGGAGTTATACTGCTCCGAGGGACCTCAAATTTGGATATGTTGTAGTTCACAAGCTGAGGAACAACTTCAATGAAGAAAGCATGCTGATCTGAGCAAGAGAAAATGGAGTTTCAAAGCTCACAACAAATCTGACGGGTTGACAGAAAAATAATAACCAGTCATTCATCATACCTGGATTTCTGGAGTTATACTGCTCCGAGGGATCTCAAATTTGGATATGTTGTAGTTCACAAGTTAAGGAACAACTTCGATGAAGCAAGTATGTTGATCTGAGCAAGAGAAAATGGAGTTTTTGAAGCTCACAACAGGTCTGACGTGTTGACAGACAAATGATGAACAATCACTCGTCGTACCTGAATTTCTAGAGTTGTACTGATCTGATGGCTCTCAAATTTGGATATGTTGTCGTTAAGGAATTAAAGAACAACTTTCATGAAGACAACTTTGTGATTCGAGCTACAGATGATGGTCTTATATTGAAAACCAATTCAGGGTGTTAGGGGAAATGAAAAACAATTCCACCAAAGAAACATCATTATGATGTTTCATCATTATGGTGTTTTCATCATTATGATGCTTTCATCATGGTGATGCTTCCATCATTGTGATGCTTCCATTATGATTGTAATGCACCAACGGTTACACCCTCTATCATAGCAGTATGTGTGTGTATCTCCCTATAGTCATCATGTGCAAGACTATCGTAGTCAGATGGCTTTCCATAAAACAGCTACCAACCGTTACACCTTCTGCCATTCCACTTATTCGGGCCTAGCAACCTTCATAAACAAAAATATATGAAGAAAAAGTCCGGGGCTACCACTTAGAAAACAAAAGAATGAAGTTTTGGTACTTACGACATGGACTATTAGCAAGACACCTCATTCGTCAACTCCCTCGACTAGAGACTTGGGGGACTCCCACCATATGCTACTACGCCTTGGTACTCAAAAGTTCTTGACTACTCAGTGACTTGGATTTTTCAAGTCTCCAACCGAGAAGTTTTCCTCACTCGGGAAATTAAGGGAACACTACCTCAAACTACATGCTTCACTCACAAAGCTTCAACAATACAGGTTTCAACAAAAGCAAAAATTCAAAGAACTTTATGAAGAAGGCTTTGGTGTATTTAACACAATATGTTGAAATGAAGCAAAGCTTATTTATTAATATTTTCGATAAGCCACAAATATGTACATATACATGAGTCAAAATAAACAAACAAAATGGAGCCTTCACAAAGGTTGCTTAGGGGAAGTCTCAGCAGTCGGTAGAGCCCCAGAAAGAGAAAGCACCGGAGGGTGGTTATCCGGAGCCTCAGTACTTGACAAAACCCCAGAAGGAGGAGGCATTGGAGGTTCATCATTTGAAGCTTCATTACCAGGTACAGCCCCAGAGGACGAAGGCAATAAATGCCTTTGGAACAAACCCACAAACCGCTGATGATCAAGTAAAACCTTACCATCAGATTCCTTCATCTGGTCAAGCTTCCTCTTCATGTTTGTAGCATAGTCATGGGCGAGCCGATGCAACTGCTTATTCTCATGCTTGAGCCCTCTAATCTCCTGTTTGAGACTCATCACTTCAGCAGCCAATGATTCAACTTGGCGGGTTCTAGCAAATAGGCGTTGGGCCATATTAGACACAGAACCTGCACACTGAACACTAAGAGCCAGAGAGTCCTTAACAGCCAACTCATCAGACCGTTTGGAAAGTAGTCTGTTATCTTTGGGAGTGAGAAGGTTCCTGGCCACCACTGCAGCGGTCATATCATTCTTCATCACAGAATCCCCAACGGTAAGAGGACCAGTATGGGATATGAAGGATGGGCGCCATATGTTGTCTGGAGAAGGCGTGGCTGTCTCTTCTTCAAGGTTCAAGTCAAAACGACGGTCGGAGGGTCCAGACATTTTCAAATGTGTTGAAGAAGGAAGAGGTCAGACAAATCAAGATCTTAGAAGTGCAAGAAATGAGCTTCTACTGGTAGAGATTCAAGTGTGCTGTGGAACTTAATGCCAGCCTCTATAAAAATTTGCACTCGACGGAGCTTCAGAAATCGAAGAGGCGTTTGCTTTCTCAAAAGATGGGCTGCTCAGAGACCACGAGGGCCGATCTCAGAAATCGAAGAGGCGTTTGCTTTCTCAAAAGCTGGGCTGCTCAGAGACCACGAGGGCCGATCTCAGAAATCGAAGAAGCACCTGCTTTTGCAGCCTCGTCAGCACCTGTCACATGCACAATCAGCTTTGCGGAAATTACGGGCAATCTGTCGAAGATTTCTGGTGAAGTAGAAAGCACGTGAATCTTACTGTTCAATCACCGATCTCCATATGCACAATCAACTCCTCGGGTACCACATATAACTTTGTCAAAGATCTCTGACAAAGTTTAGGCACGAGAATTTCGAAGTTCCGGCTACCCTACTATTACCCATAAGGGTAAAGAAACAGCACCACTGCTTAACAACTGGAAAGTCCCTATGTGTGTCGACCTCCGTGTTTTGCGGCAAGACAGGTTGGCAAGAACGTCCAACCTTTACTCACATTCGAGAAAAGACTCCCAACATAATTACTTTCTCAAAAACCGGAGTGGCACCGCTTTCCGAATCTCGAGAGTCAGATCCTCGACGGGATTGCTTGTTCGAAAACCGAAGAGGCACAACTCTCAGAACTTCGAGAGCCAGATTTCCTTAGATAAAGCTTGTCTGTAATCTTCACACGTAACATCAGCTTTCCAAATACCACATACCACTTTTTCAAAGTGCCCTGACAAAATTAAAACACGTGAAGCTGGCAGCTCCCACTACATTGCTGTGACCAAGAAGGGTAAAGGAATAGCATTACTACTTGTTATTGGGAAATCCCTATATACATTGACCTCCCTCCTCAACGGACAGGCAAACCTGCAAAAATGCTCAACCCTTTCTCGCATTCGAAAATGCACCTTCAACATAACCTCTCGAAATACTCAGCTTTATTTCCCCCCGATAATACCTCAGCAAATAAGCCACACCAAGAACAAGAGTATCTCATATCATCAGGGTCGAAAGCAAGAGTATCCCATATCATGCTTTCTCCCTATCTTTGTCTTTGTCCTTGTCCACACCTGCAGGACAAGGAGAAAGAGAGCAGTCAGTCGGAACCTGAAATCAAACCTCCAATTTGGAACTGACTGCCTGGAGCCTTTGCCTGGTTGCTTACTTAGCATTGCTCTCGAGTACTCATCCTCAACTGCTGTCAAGGTCACGAATTCCACCGGCAAATACCTCATGACAGTTGATCAGATATTGGCTCTTTACACTGAAGCTGCCAAGCGTGGATGAGTCACTATGAAGGAATGTTCTGAAGGACCATTAAAATGCAAAGGTTGCACACCACTTCTGCCATGCAAAAGATTGAAGCAGAAGGTTCAACGGTGAGCTGAAACAGATCACTACAGCACGACACCTTTCCATACCACATTCATTATTCCGTCAACAGCAAAAGTATCCCATATCATCAAGGTCGAACGTACTCTAGATTTGATGGACTTGTTTTGACCCTCAAATTTTTGAGTCGGCCTTATACTCTGAAGGGCACCAGAAAACTCTCCAGCACAGTTCAAGAATAAGCCTGTGGAAAGTTACTTCTTCAAAAGCAAAAGTATCTCATATCATCTCTTATCCATTTGCTTCTCCTTATCCTGGCAGTTGAATGAGAGACAATGAGAAGGAGAACAATCAACCGGAAGCCGAAGTCAAACCTCTGATCCTGGGTTGCTTACTTGGAAGTTTGACTGCTTACCTTGTCTGTCACCTCTTTCGGCAGATCTCCTAGCTCGGCGACTTGGGGGACTCCTACTATAGGGTTTGTATCACACTTGACTAAGCCCGAAACTACAACTAAGCTTCAAGTGAAATTGATACATTACCTTGTGCGTCAACATCAGCTAAATACACCATTCCCGGATGGAGGAAAGGTACTTCCAGAGAAGGGCAGATGAAGATCAGACCACACTTCGGTACTTAGAAGTTTCGTGATTACTCAAGGGATTGGATCTTGCAAGTCCCCAACCGAGGAGTTTCCCTCACTCGGGAACTTAGGGGAGCACTGTTTGTACCATACTTGACCAATCCCGAAACTACCGAGCACCGGCCAACGCTATACTGTCAAGGACCCAGAAGAGTTCCCCTCCGACCAGGAGGCCAATCACTACTCGACACGTGTCAAGATTAGAAGCCAATCAGAGCGCAGCACGTGTCGACATCAAGAACCAATCATAACATGACACATGTCAATGTGACAAAGCTACAAGTTTTTCTATAAATAGGGGTCATTCCCCCACAATATGGCCTAATGCCATTTTGTGTTAAATCATTCACAAGAACTCACTAAATTGAGAGCTTGATCCTTTGTACTTGTGTAAGCCCTTCACTACTAATAAGAACTCCTCTACTCCGTGGACGTAGCCAATCTGGGTGAACCACGTACATCCTGTGTTTGCTTCTCTGTCTCTATTCATTTACGTACTTATCCTCACTAGTGACCGAAGCAACCAAGCGAAGGTCACAAAACCTGACACTTTCTGTTGTACCAAAGTCTTCGCTGATTTTGTGCATCAACAAGGTCTTAGTTCAATGATCGAGCATATCAACTGTGAGAGCAGAGGCCACTATATATACACAACATAATCTTTGCCAGATCCCCTGAGGATTCCCCTATTAGAATCCTTATAGGAAATTAATTGCTTAAATGGTAGTCTAGTGTGATATGGATTACAAAATCCATTCCCAATAAGACTTCCCATTCAATCTCAAGACCAATAACTAAGTTTATAGATTCATACTTATGCTCATATTCTTACAGTGTGAACACCCAAGCTAAAACTTTACGCATCTTCAGAGGGAAAAGCGATAAATTGCATTGAAGATTTGTGGGAGAAGATCCATATGGTATCGATGAAGGATTGAGTCTATGAGGAAGGGTAGGGAATGAATTGTTGGAAAGCATGGAGGTGGAGCTAGGATAGTGCCGACAAGGCAAAGAGATGGAAGGAAGGACTGCCACCAAACCCTAGCTAGAGCTAGGACCAGGGGCAGCGAAGGCAAGGCTTGACCGAAGGACACTCACACATGAGTGAGAAACTCTCGGGGAGAAAAAAGGACTTAGGTTCGAGTTTTTCCTTGCACATTTTGCTTTTAAGGGAGGGGAAATTTTGACACACAACACACAAGATACTTGTGTAGAATGGTGTGTACAATCCCTCACCCAATGACCTTTTAACGTAGTGGTCAAACTATGGACTAACTTAGTGACCAAGTTGCATATTCTCATCTATCTCCATAATATCTCCATAATATTGTAGAGTATATTCTCTAATATGATAGTATTTTGCGACTAAGCCGGCAACTATGCTGGAGGTTTCGCTTGTAAAATAACTCATGTGACAAATTCTAAGATGGTAGAAATTCTAGTTGCTTGGGATGGTGTTTGCTGGGCTCTACAACGGAATTGGCAGCTAGTAATCTGGATGTCCTCTTAAAAGATTGTGTGATTTCTTTAACACCTTGAATAAAACCACTATCCTTTCTCTTAAAAAAAATAAATTATATTTTATTTATTAAGATAAATCCAAAGATTAATTATTAGGAGATCAACGACCCAAGATTGAGTGCATCCACCCATAATCAAATAGTTAATTAATAAATCAAAGATTTGTAAGATTGAGTGCTTCACCCATAATCAAATATTTAATTAATAAATTAAATATTGTAACAATATTCATGTAATTCTCTACTAAATAAATCATAAGCCTTAAGGGGATGTATTCAGTTGAGATTTTAAGGGATTTTAATGAATTTATGAATCCATTATTTTTTATAAAGTTTGATGAATTTGTAGAGATTCTATATAAAACTTTGATTAAAATCCATCAAAATCTCAGGAAGAAGAGGTAAGATTTGTGAATGTTTAAAATAAGCTAGGAAATATCTCCAATTCCCTCAAATTCATCAATTTAAAAAAAATTAAAATAAATTCTTAATTGAATACACTTGAAATGTTATAAACTTGTTCGAAATCATAATTGAATATACTTGGATTTCTAAAGATTTTAAAAACTTTCTTAAAATAGTTTTTAAAATCAGGTGTATTCAATTAGGATTTTAATAAACTATCTTAAATCCTCATTGAATTTTAGAGAATTACTTAAAATTCTAATTGAATACTCCTAGATTTATTAAAAAAAAAAGAAATAAAATTTCTCATAATCCCAAATGAATTCTCACTCTCCGTCAAACTAAAAAAATGCTATCTATATCAAAATTTTCATTACATTTATACCATCTTTCTAATGGATATGAGATGCATGTGTTAGTGAGCTCTTCCTGTATTAGAGAGTTAGTACCGTATGAAAAATGTGTTAACTTTTCGGTTCCCTATACGTCATTAACATCACTCTAGGGATAGAAAAAAGAAATCTTAATAAAACACTCCCGGTACTGTTCACTTTTAACGAAATTGACTTTTTTATCTTGAAAAGTCATTTCTGGTACTATTCACTTACACCTTTATTTTGTCATTTTCATTAAAACTAAAGTTTTTGAGGATTTTTCATTAGTTTTCCTATAGAAAAATGGGAATTTTCAAATATTTAAAACTTATTCAAAATAAAAATAAAAAACTTATTCATTGTAAGAAACTACTGATAGAAACAAATTATACCCTATGATTCGCTTCCAATTTTCAGTCATTGTGTCTCTCTTTGCAGAGGTGGGATACTTTGTTCATTCTTGAAAAAATTTTGAGGATCAACCATGGTTTTCACACGAACCAATCTATCAAAATTACCTTTGAAATACTTGCTTCCATAAACTCTAGCAGTTCCAAATTTAGTTTTGTTGTGTAGATTTGCTCCAATGTCGAGATCCCTGTAGTTTTGGAAGGCCTCTCTTGGACTCTTGGAGACATATGGAGTCATTCCTTCATACAATTTTTCTAAGAACTTAAGGTGTATATTGGAAGTCACAGAGCTTTCTTCCACCCAATACGTCACGTACTGAATCTTAAACAGGTTTCCAGCTCTGTGAGGAAATGGAGTTTCCGACTCGGGAATTTTCGCCATTCTTCCACCGTACGGGTTCCATTGCATCAACACTTTGTCCATCTCAATCATCGCCTTCCATATGGATTCTATTCCCTCTTTTGGAATTGGTTCTTTCACATAGTCAGACTTACTTTTGAAGAAATTGGGTGGACCTTGTGGCCTACTACGTAAAACACTTATGGGAGTCCCGAAAGGATGGTTAGCCCAAAACACAGTAGATTCTACCCAACTCATTTCGAAACAATCTTGCCGCTGCAAACCAAGTTCAGAAAAACTCTCATTTATCAATGAGACAAGCTTGTCCCTTTGTCCAAGAAAGAGACCAAAGAATGATACTTCCACGGTCTTCTTGCCCTCGGTATTATTCTTGAGACGCGTAATTGCTCTGATGAAGATGTCTTCAGGTAGCTTAGGTACTACGTATTGCCATCGATAAATGACATTTATAGCATCTTGTTCTGGAGTCCTTTTTACATTGAACACAGTGACTTTGTCTGGAACTGGAAGGAGCTTGATCTTCCATGACAAAATGACTCCAAAGCTTGCTCCACCTCCTCCTTTAATGGCCCAAAAGAGATCTTCTCCCATGGATTTTCTATCAAGAATCCTCCCCTTCACATCAACTAGTTGAGCATCTTCTATGTTATCGACTGTAAGGCCATATTTTCTCATCATTGGCCCGTACCCACCGCCACTAAAGTGACCGCCAATGCCAACTGTTGGACACGCCCCTGCTGGAAACCCATGAACCTTGCTTTTGTTTGCAATTTCATAATAAAGTTCACCTACAGTTGCCCCAGCCTGAACCCAGGCGCTCTCATCTACCACATTAATATCAATCGCTCGAAGATTAAACATGTCAAGAATGACAAAGGGAACATCAGATGCGTACGACAGACCCTCGTAGTCATGTCCCCCACTTCGTATCCTAATTTGCAACCCGTGTTCTTTTGCGCAAATCACGGTTGCTTGGACATGGGATTTGTGCTTGGCAGCTACGATAGCCAAAGGTTTTGGAGTCGTAAGGGTCGAATATCGGCTGTTCCGAATGTATCCCAATAAAACAGATTGAAATGAGGTATTTTTATGGGTGTAAATGGTTTCAAAGATTGGGTAAGTGAAGTTTTGATGTTGTTTCGGAAGGCATTGGAGGAAGTTGGTGAGAAGTGGATCTGAAGTTGTGCATGATACTAAGAGCAAAAGGACTGAGAGAACGAATGCAACAGACATTGGTACCGTCATTTTACAACTAGTTTCTGGCTCTGCTGCTTCTTCCAATTCTTGCCCGCATTTATAATGAATTTAGCTGTAAAATACAGAAACGAAAAAAAAAGTCAAATGTTTAAGCATCTTCTTATCTTCTTTGGCAAGTAGTTATTTATTGCCCTAATTAAGTACACGCCCCAAATAACTTTACTTTCATAAAGTTGAACGGTTTCATGATTGGAAATAAATCTCATAATGTTATAAATAATTTTTTATTATGTGATTGTTTACTTTCTGAATCAATATATAACATGTAATATATGATTAATTAAGACATTTTGCTATATAAATTCTAAGGGGTGTATTCAATTGAGAATTTGAGAGACTTTAATGGATTTATAAATCCATGGATTTTTATGGAATTTAATTTATTTGTAGAGATTTCATATAAAATTTTGATTCAATTCTCTCGAAATCTCATGGGGAGAGGTGAAATTTGTGGATGCTTAAAATACACTACGAAATCTCTTCAATTCCCTTTAATTCCTCAACTTTCTCAAATTTTTTAAAATCAATTTCTAATTGAATACACCTGAAATGTTATAAACTTCTTTAAAATCCTAATTGAATACACTTGGATTTTTAAGGATTTTAATAAATTATCTTAAAATTCTAATTAAATACACTTTGAATTTCAGATAATCACTTAAAATCCTGATTGAATACCCCTAGATTCATTAAAAGAATTAAAATCCCTCAAAATCTCAATTGAATACATCTACAAATAAACACTCTAATGAGAAGGAAAATATTTGGATTTTTTTCTCCTGATCACTCTTTCGTTTCTATCTATTCTCTATTATTCCCTTTGTCTATATTTTATTTACAACACATTACGAGCACAATGACGCTCTTGAATAAAGAAGAAGAAAATAACGTGCATAGTGCAAGATCAACCTTACATTACATGCTCATAGCCTCATACATATATTCTGACGAATCATAATTTTCCCCTTCCATCTCAAGCAGTTTTCCTACTATTCTTTTATGATTTAATATCGTCTTTATTTTTTTTTTTTTAGGAAATTGTTATTAGCACGCCAAAAATTTCATTTGGCACTCCAAACTTTTTATAATTAGAAAGAAAAATAACATATGAGGAATGTAGAATAAGATTTTTAGAGTGCTAATAACAGTATCGCTTGCAGATTAGTGGCATGCGCGGAAGGATTTGAAGCTAAAGGCCAATACTTGTGCGTGCGACTTGCAAAATGTAATATCAATCCATGATCGGGTGTTGTTAACATCAAATTCAAAGTACTGAAGCATATTAATTAACAAAGAGAAAGAGAAAAAAAAAAGAATCAAGATCATGAGGTAGTCTCTTACCGATGCGTTTGTTTTATACAAAATCCATGATTCCAGAAACTCCCGTCTGCTGCTCTATTATAATAGCAGATATATGAAACAACGAAAAAGACGAGAATATCAATGCTTTTGGAGGTTGCACCGTGAATTGCATATCTATTCTTGCACCATGAGAAAGATCAAGTAGATAAGGTCGTTTGATCTTCACATACGTTTTTCTATTAGTTATAGATTATTTTTTTTCATACTTCCGTTCCTTGTAATATAAAATATATGTTCATTGTAGTATTAAATATATTCTTTAAAGCATGATTTCAATTTACTTAATTGTATTATAACTCACTACACCAAAACCTACTTTTAATAGCATTTTTTTTCTTATAAATGCTATTAAATAGTCCTTTTCACATTTAATAGCATACAAAATCTTTTTTTATAGCATTTATTGTATAAATGCGATTATAAAATAAAGGGTAAACAGCCAATTTAGTTCCTGAATTATCACCTTAGTGAAAATTAGGTCTCTAAACTAATTTTTCAGAAAAACTAGTCCCTGAATTATAAAACGCTGCCAATTACATCCCTAATGTTATATTCGAAGCTACTATATTCAATTTTTCATCAATTTAAGTCACGTTACTTGCATATGATATACATTGGAGGGTAGATTGGTAGTTTTTCATAAAGAAATAGTGTATGGAGTTAACTTTGGAGGATAAATTGATAGTTTTTCATAAAGAAATAGTATAAGTTAACTTTTGAGGGTAAATTAGACATTAAATTCGCAAACTATATGAAATGTTAAGGGCTTATAGACAAGAAAATGATGGTATTACACTCTAAAGTGTGTCAAGTGACTTAAGTTGACGAAAAATTGGATAAAATAGCTTTGAATATAATAGTAGGGATGAAATTAGCAATTTGTAATGAATTTAAGGACTTATTTTACCGAAAAAATAATTCAGGGACCTAATTTTCGCTGAGGTGATAGTTCAGGGACTAAATCGGCACTTCACCCTAAAATAAATGGAAAGCAATTTGATCTTCCACAAAAGAATGACTCCAAAGCTTGCTCCACCACCTCCTCTAAGGTCATCTCCAACCGAAGGGTCCAGAGGGCCAGAGGGCCAAAAATAACCCGAAAACTGTCTCCAACCAAGGGCTAGGCCAAAGGGCTCGTGAGCCCCATGGGACAAAAAATGACCAAAGGACCAACCAGTTGGCCCAACCCAGCTAGCCCTGGGCCAAACTAGAAATTTGAATGTAATGGCTAGCTGACGTCAGCTAGCCGTTATATTTGAATTTTTATTTTTTTTTTACATTTTCTTTTTACAAAGTTTTTTCAAAAAAAAAATTAAAAATTCAATTTTTTTTTTCCTATAACTTCCTAAGTCATTAAACAACATTAAATAACATTAAGTAACATGAAACAACATTAAACAATATTAAACAACATTAAATAACATTAAACAACATAAAAAAACATTTAACAACATGAAACTTAAACAACATTTTTAAAAATATTTAACAACATAAAACTTAAACTCCCACTCCATGCTTCTTTTGGCCCAAAGATGTGCAACAAGATCCTATTATAGGTACTTGTTTATTGCACAGAAACGTATCATCCTATAGCGCTTCATGTATTCATTTAAAAAAATATTAAAAAAATCTCATTTTTTCCTATAAATTTAAGTTGTTGTAATTTTTAAATTTTATTTTTTAGTTTTTAAATTTAAGTTGTATTTTTTAAATTGGCTAAATAGCCAAAATGGTCCATGAGATTTGCATAACTCATCACTTTGGTCCCTAACATTTCAAATCGATAAAAGTGGTCCCTGAGATTGTCCACCATCCATCATTTTGGTCCTTCCGTTAAAAACTCCGTTAAGTGTCCCAGAGCTCTTGGCCGGAAGTTTGGGCAATTTTCAAAGCTTCGTAACTCAATCGTTTCTTAACCAAATTCAACCCATAATACATCAAAATAAAGATAGGAAAGTGTAGAATAAGATTATACCTATTTGGAAGCCCAATGGCTACCGGAGATATCCGGAAAATAGCCTCAAAGTTGACTGGTCCGAAGGAAAACTGGAAAACTCGCCGAAAACTGGGTAAACTTTACACGTTCATAACTTCTTCAATACTCAACGAAATCAAGTGATTCAAAAAATGAACATCATACTTCTCAACGAGAAGAAGAGAATGGTACCTTTTTTATGGCTAACTCGCCGTGATTTGGCCAAAAAACGGCTCGAAAGTGGCTATCTTGGTCTCGAGTTAGCCACTTTCGAGCCGTTTTTCGGCAAAACCATGGCGATTTAGCCATCTAAAAGGGTATTGTGGATGCAAATTTTCTCCTCTTCGATCTTGGACGATTTTGCACCTACAAAACAACTAGCACCTTAGGTTAAGGCCAAAAGCCTCACGCGCCCACGATGAATGGGGGGGCTTTGGCCGAAGAACCTCCGATGCCAAAGTTAGAATTTTTAGAGAGAAAAAGTGTTTAGAGTGTTTAGCATTTTTTGCAAGAGGATTGGGATTACCATTTGGTGAAAATAGGTCCCTATTTATAGGGCTAGGTAGGTTTACTTTTTAGAGAGGAAATGTGGCCGGCCATTCAATAGGAATTTTAGGTTTTATTTGGCTAATTAAACCTAAAAGGAAATGTTTTGGTGGTTATGGTATTAATTGGCTAATAAAAAGGAAGAAATGGTGAAAAATGTAGAAAAAGGTGATGGATTAGGTTTTGAATGGGGATAGCCGGCCCTCTAGTATTTTTAGGTTTGAATGGGTGTTTCAATTTGATAATTAAGGGATTGATTAGGTAATTAATCCTTTAATTAGTCAATTTTTAGAAGGAATATATTATTTAGCTAATTGATTAGCTAAATAATGGAATATAAAATATATAAAATAAATTAGGTTTTGGGAATTACCTTATAGAAAGGATTTGATGAAATAGGCTTTAAATTGTTACCTATTTTGAGCACTTTTGACTTGGTTGAAAGATAATTTTCCACTGCTTGCGCGTAGGAATCTCGGTATGCCTGAAGGGTATTTTTTTCCTCTTTTGTCCAAAAGTCCACGTGTCGCCTAGTGAATATTTTTGGCTCCACAGGTATCATTCTCTTCGTGTCATCGGGAATTATAATTTTTGTTTTTGAATCATTTGATTTCGTTGAGTATTGAAGAAGTTATGAATGTTTAAAGTTTACCCAGTTTCCGGCAAGTTTTCCAGTTTTTTTCCGGCCATCTCCGGAAGCCATTGGGCTTCCAAATAGATATAATCTTATTCTACACTTTCCTATCTTCATTTTGACATATTATGGGTCGAATTTGGTTAAGAAACGATTAAATTACGAAGCTTTGAAAATTGCCCAAACTTTCGGCCAAGAGTTCCGGGACACTTAACGGAATTTTTAATGGAATGACCAAAATGATGGATGGTGGACAATCTCAGGGACCACTTTTATCGGTTTAAAATGTTAGGGACCAAAATGATGAGTAATGCAAATCTCAGGGACCATTTTGGCTATTTGGTCTTTTAAATTTAAGTTGTTGTAGTTTTTAAATTAAAATAATAAATTATGTTTGGCCCTATGACTTTTTGGCCCTCGGTTGGATATGGTTTTTTGTCACAGGGCTATAATTAGCCCTCGGTTAGAGACGGTAAGAAATATGGCCCTACATTGTTCATTGACATATTAATTTCTTGAATGGCCAGAGGGCTGGCCCTACTTCAGTTGGAGATGGCCTAATGCCCAAAACAAATCTTCTCCCACTGAATTTCGGTCAAGGATTGCAGCATTCACACTAGCATATGGGCACACACAAAGTGTATGAGGAAATTTTTTTATTTTTGTTTTTGAAATAGAAGGAGTGAGGAAGAGAGTGATAGAGAATATGAGAGTGGGAAGTTTTTTTTTTTTTTTAATTAGAGATATGTTATAATTATATGTAGGGGTGAGGCTTTGGAAAAAAAAACAGCAAAATTTGGTTGTGTGAAATTACATTTCTGCCCCATATTTCTTATTCATGATTTGTGGTAATTTCATAGGATTTTGGTTGATAATAAATATTTTATTAATTAGTAAAGATTATTAACTACTCTAGCATCTTCAACATTATCCACTGTAAGCCCATATTTTCTCAACAAAGGACCATTTCCACAACCACCCAAGTGACCACCAATACCAACACTCGGACAAGATCCAGCTGCAACCCCATGAACCCTACTTTTCTTTCCAACTTCATAATAAAGTTCACCAACAGTAGCCCCTGACTGAACCCAAACTCCCCATTCCGTCACGTTAACATCAATGGATCGGAGATTTGTCAAGAATGACAAAGGGGACATCCGATGCGTATGATAGGCCCTCATAATCATGGCCATCACTTCGGATTCTAATCTGCAACCCATGTTGTTTTGTGTAAATTACGGTTGCTTGCACATGGCGTTCGTGCTTGGCTGCTACAGTAGCCAAAGGTTTTGGAGTTGCAAGCGTTGTTTTTTTTTTTTTTTTTTTTTTTTTGAAAGGAAACGAAACAAGCGTTGTGTATCTGCAGTTTTTAGCGAGTGCCAGCAAAACTTGTTGAAATGATGTAGTTTGTGGGGTTTAAATGGCTTCCATGATAGGGTTGGTGGTGGACTGAAGCTTTTCTGCAAGGCAATGGAGGAAGTCACTGAGAATTTGTTGAGATTGTTCGGAAGCGGAACGGGGGTGTATTTGAGATGCACGGAAAGGAGTGAGACAACGTACTGTGCTACTACAGAGCAAAAGGAATGAGGGAATGAAGGGTATTGTTGCACAGCTTTGTTCCTTCATTTTTTTGCAAATTTTTGTGCTGCAATTTTTTCTTCTTGAGTTCTTGAAAGCATAATGTTTCTTTTATTTTTCCCCTTGATGTGAAAACGTAATGTTTCTGAGCAATTAATTACAAAGTATGTTGCAAAGAAATAATAATAACAAATACTGTTGTCACTTAGTATTACGGTCTACCGGTATTTCTCTTCACTGATAAGTGAGTACCAAATACAAATTTGAACCATATTATTGCAAGATCATTGTGAGGCTAAGTACACTCCCTCCCCTTGAGTATAGATATTATCATTTGTTTAAAAAATAACAAATACTGTTCCTGCCTAAAATTGTTTTCTTTTTTATTCAAACCAATTAACTGAGACCAAAAAAAGAAAAAAAGAAAAAAAAAACTGAGACATTGTTGTTCTGGCCATAAAATGGGCAGTGGGTCTTGCTGTCCCCAGTTTCATATCTCCTTTGTGTCTCTTGTTTGGTTTTTAGTTTCATATCTTTTTTGTGTCTCTTGTTTGCTTTTTTAAGCAAATCCAATCATGGGCACCAAATGTTCAACCATATGAGGATTTAAATAGAGCAGGGACATCACCAACATATGAAGGTGATTTTACAGTTTGACATATTACTCAAATATAAGATCTGAGATCAAATTTTTGGGTAGTAATTAATGGAACCGGATCCCAATAATCTGAGCTTAAGGATCATTTGATCCGAACCGTTGAAATTTGATCTAACGGCTACAATTATTATAACTTTTAGAGGGCCCTTTGTTTGTAGCTATTGGATCAAATTTCAACGGTTTGGATCATTTGATCATTGAGCTCATATTATTCGGATCCAGAAGTGATCTGGTTCCGTAATAATTAATGGAATCGGATCCCAATAATCTGAGCTTAAGGATCATTTGATCCGGACCGTTGAAATTTGATCTAACGGCTACAATTATTATAACTTTTAGAGGGCCCCTGTTTGTAGTCATTGGATCAAATTTCAACGGTTTGAATCATTTGATCATTGAGCTCATATTATTCGGATCCAAAGGTGATCTGGTTCCGTAATCAATACTAGAAAAGAACAAATTTTCTTCAAAATGGATAATTGCCAATATATATATTCACTCTCAAAGTCTTAGCCAAATTGAAAATCACAAAGCAAAACCATACACATGAAAACATATATCAAATTACAGAATCACAGAGATCCTCCAAAAGAATGAACTATCATCAATTTCTCTATCTCCTCAACCAATTATTGCCTCACTCTAAAAGAATAAGCTCTACTATGTATAATGCTCTCTCAAGCAATTTACTTGCATTGCAACCTTCTTTTGCAGTTCAACTCTCTTTCTCTCTCAGCCTGTGAAGCACTTCTTGGCCTTGTACCGGTACAGAACCCTCTTCTTCTTGCTCGAATTGTTCTCGACTGTCAGGACAACCTTCCCGGGTTCGTTGCTTCGGAAAGTGTTGCGAATCGGGCCTTCATTAGACCCCATTTTCTTCTTCTTCTGAACAATAATGGTGTATGACCCCTCCTCAGTGGGAACAAACTCCTCCTTGTAATTCACTTCCCATCCCAAAACAGTCAAGTCCCACACTAATGTGTTATCAACCTGTTACCGAACACCATTTAAAATCAATGATTTAGTGAAAAAGCACATGAGGAAAAGCAATCTAACAAAAAATGAATCAAGAACACTTTATTATTACTACCTCTGCTGCATCAATCTGTACGGTTCCAGTCGATCCAGCCTTGATGATAAGTTCCGAAACAGCGCCATCTTCGGCAGAGAACTCGCTGTCGTTGTCCCTCTTGAAGCCGCCATACTGAGCAGGAATCTCCTGAGCTGGAATGTACCTGTTGTGGACAACCACAGTTCATTTGGGTAAGCTTCAGATGGAGTCAATATGTAAGTGGCGAAGATACACCGTCACATTCTCTTAGATTGTTGAGCACACATCCAGCCGCTAAATTCAGCAATGTATAAAAGGAGACAAAAACCACTTACTTGAGAAGGGTTTCAGTGCCCTTCGCCGGGCGAGCAACGACAAACTTGCTCTTGGTTCTTTGAGTCAAGAAAGGAGATAGCAAAGCATTGAGTGCATAGTACCAGAAAGGAACGTTTATGAAGATCTGCATATCAAAAACCAAAACCCATCAAAATATGTCCAATTTATGCAAAACAAAAGAAAATAAAAACGGATTTCTAAAGCGAAAATGTGAAAGAAGGCTTACATTTTTGGCAACCAATTCAGGGTAGTTGTCCTGCAAAAGCCCAACAGCTTGCTTTGTGGCAATCCTGAGCTCCTTCTTCGCCGGCCCGGGCGAGTTCTTGAGGTCATTGATCTGAAGAAGAGAAGTGGCACCACCAGGCCTCAAATCCAGCTTCTGAACGCTCTTCTCCATCAGCTGGAGCCTCCACCTCAGGAACTGCCCTCTCTTTTCCTCATTCCCAAAAGTCTTCCGATAAAGCTCCTCGTTGTCGAAAACCCCAAAAATGTTGTAGCAAACGGGGTGGCCTTCGCGATCAACGCCGTTCAAGTAAGCAGCAGAGCTCAAATCAGCACAGACATCCTCGTCCAAGATCGAATCGATCTTCGACTCCTTCCTCCATTGAAGGGTTTTCTTCAGCATCTCGAAAGCCTCGTTGACCTTGAACTCCCTAGCCCTCAAGAACTTTAAGAGCACAACATCAGTTCCCTCAAAACCCTTCCCAGGGAAAAGGGGCACTCCCCAAAGAGAGATATCCGTGTCTACTACTTCATACCCTTCTTCCGATTTCTTCTCTTGTTCGCCTTCTTCGGCTTTCTCTTCAGCTACTTCCTCTGTCCTTGTCTCACAAGCCTCCTCTGCTTTCTCTTCATTCTTCTCTTCCTCCTCTGTTTTAACCTCCTCAGTTTTTCCTACCTCCTCTGTTTTTTCTACCTCCTCCGTTTTCACTGCCTCCTCTGTTTTCTCTTCCTTCTTCTCTTCCTCCTCTGCTACTTTTTTCTCTTCCTTCTGCTCCTCCTCCTTCTTCGGCTCCTCCTTCTTGAAGATTTTGTTGCCCAAAATGGCCTCCTCCAGCTTCGATTTCAGCTCGTTCAACGCCTTCTTCTCGAACTCCTTCAAATCGGAGAGATAGTTGCTCTCTTCCTTATAAGAAGAGCTCTTCTCAATCGTTTTCGGCTTCGACTCCGCCTCATCCACCTCCTTCACCTTATCATCTCCCTCAACAACCTTCTCATTCTCACACACGACCTTCTCCGCCTCCTCCTGGGAAACAACCACCACTTCAGCCACCTGGGTCTCCTCCACAGTCATCTTCTCGATCAACCCGAATAGCGAATCACCCGAGAAAATGCAAGAGAACCCAAGAAAATCCCAGAAAACAAGAGAGAAAATCGGTTGCTCTGTTTGGGAAGAGAGAAAATTTGCTTGCACTCTGGTGAGAACTCGTGGCGTTTAAGAGTGGAGAGAGTTGTGGGCTTTTTCCTTGGGTTGCAACGGCTATATATTTTCGAAAACTCCCCCAATGGGGAGTGGCGGGGCCCACAACGGTCACATATCTGTAAAGCCACCGCATAGGACGAGAGCCGTTGGGTGGCTTCTTCTTCTACCGAGGGTGGGGGGTTTTGATAGCCTGGATGCCAGCACAGATTTGGCGTTAAAGGAATCTCATTGGGACCCACTACGTTCTTAGTTTTGCCAGTAGGGAATGATCGTGTGTGGTCAATCTTAGGTGCTTAACATGCACAGCATTTCATTGGCTGGAGACAACACAAAGTTTGAAAACTTGGAAAGATATTTTTTTTTTCTTTGACCAATTCGTCAGGAGGACAGACATTACCTGCCAAATTGTTTTTAAAAAATTGCTTTTTCCTTTTGGTTTTTGTGGACAGCTAGATTTGCCTTTCCTCAGTCGTTCAAATTTTAATAACCGCTGTCGGGTTTTTTTGTTTTGTTTTTTAACCAACGATGTTATTTTTACTAATTAAAAAAAAAATCTCTATCACTCTCTTCCTCTTTCCTTCTATTTCAAAAACAAAATATAAAAAAAAATTCACATATTTTATGTGTGCCCATATGCTAGTTTTTATTAATGTAGTTTAAATTTACCTTTAACAAGAATTAAATATAACATTTTTTGCTTACAAAAAAAGAGAAATATCACTAGACAGTAGTAGTAAACGGCAATAAGCGTCAGGTTTAACTCTTCATTTTCATATATCACTTTAAAAGGGAATTTCGATTGGTTGACAAAATCTTATTCTAAAATTTTATTATTTTTAATATTTTGATTGAAGAATAAAATGTTAATTTTAATATTAGTTTATATTTTATTCAGTAATAATTAAAAAATTTAATAACGAAAATTTATAATTCCTTCTAAATTTTGGAACCAAATAGAGATTTTTAAGCTTTTTTTTCTTCAAATTTGAAGTGCGTGAAACCTCAAAACAAATATATCTGTACATTTTACATATAAAATAGTGGTACATTTTTATGAAAAAATTGGTAGAGTATTAATATATGAATGGGTACAAATAAAAGATTAAACAAATTATAGGTAAAAATAAAAGTTGAAAAAAATATGGGTACAAATAGAAATTAATAATTAAAACTAAAAACAAAATTGGTGCAAAATTTATAAAAAATGGTTACAAATTCAAAAATGGCTACAAATATAAATATATTAAATGTAATGGATGTATTTGAAAATGGTTAAATAATTTTAAATATGCTGATATGTAAATGCTTAATTATTGAAATAACGAGGCAGATATAAAAGTCAAAGAACATTGATCAAAATCGAAAAGGAATAAGGTCATTATCCAAATGAGTACTAAGAAGTGTGATGCTGACATTGCATTGGGTACCTTGGAAGACATTTGGACTCTTGCACGAAGTCTAACTTCGGTGGAGTTCATGTTTGTACCCAGAGAATGTAATCGTGCATCACACCGGGTAGCCAAACATCTGTTTAACGAGGGCTGTCCCTGTGAGTGGGATTGTATTGGCCCGGATTTTCTATTTAACATTTTAGCGGAAGATGTATGCATTTTAATTCGATTATGATCAATAAATTCTACTCTTGACAAAATAATAATAATAATAATAATAAAATAGAAAAATGACGGAAGTGAATCTAATTTCTAAACATTATAACATAATTAATCAAATTTGTATGTCATAAATTTTTCATAAACTTATCGTCAGCCATGATCCATCTCACTATAACAACTCTAATTTTAACAAATTTGAGTAACCCCTTGTTGCCTCCTGAACATGTGGTAGGTTGCGGTTTCTATCGTACAAACTTCTTTGCTTAGTTTAGGTCGATTCAATCTGGAGTGCTTCTCCATTTTTATTTGTTTTTTGTTTTTTCGTGGAAAGGAAGAATGTGATACGGTATTTGTTGGATGAGTAATCGAAGGGTCACAATGAATTTGAAAGTGTGGGTGTCTTTCATCCAACGGTTGTAAACACTCATTTTTTATATGCACACACGTATTCTGAATATTCTATTTTGTGTATTACAATTTTAACCTTATTATGTTTGTGTGTTACAATTGTACCCTTATTATATATGGATAACTTGGTGTTGTCTTTTTTGTCAAGTGAGGGTATTAAAAACTTCATACTTTTTTTTTGTCAAATGATAGATTTTGTTAAATTATATATTAAATTAGTCACCGACAGAGTTCGGACTCACGTCGCCATGTAAGAGTTTTACATCTTTCCACTACTGTGGTAAAATGTCACTTACCACATACTCACGCGTGTACAAATTCACTCTTTTACATAGTTTTGTTTTGTTAGTTTGGATTTTTTTTAATTAAATTGTTTTTGAATTTCTAATTAAAAAGGGATAATTTTGGATTATGGATGATTGACCTTTTTTGCCTCCTAGCTTTATCTATGTATATGTAAAGAGAGCACACCAAAATTGTGAAACATTCAAATATCCCTAAAATGCCTCACTTGATAGAGAAGAACAACAGACAACTACCCAAACAGAATAGGGATAAAATGGTAATTTTACATGTTATGAATCTTCAAACTCACCTTGTAGGTGGTTAATTATTCTTCCTTTGTTTTCGAATTTTCAAATAAAAATATGTAATTAGATTTAGAACATAAATAAAAATTTGACTTTTTGAAGGAAAAAAAAAACCAATTACTAAATATTAAATGAATTACAAAAGTTAATTGGCATAATGCTTTAGCATCATACTTTTGTGAGAATTAAGTATAAGAAAATGACAATATTTTCCAGGACTACAATCTTGATTGGTCCGTTTGTAATCATCATGACATCTCATATGATTAGATTTATGTTTTGTGTACTCCATTAATTTTTTTTAATCTTCCGTATTAAGGAAACGGGTTAACGACTGTGAATATGCTTGATTTAGGTAGCAGCGATTTAGGAATAATAATTAAGAAAATGAAAGTTTCCGATTTTGATATTTGTATGGTTAATATATGATAATTACAAGTGAGTGAATAAGAAGGTGAACAAATAAGATGGAAGCAAGTATTGTCTTTTTAGCATATACGTCCACTCATTCACAAAAGAAAATACTTTGCCTCATTCCTCAAGGCTCAAGTATCGTCATTTAGCATATGTGTCAGACTATTATTTGTACACGCCGAATAATGACTCGAAACAATAATAAAAGAGGAAATCTTATCATCTGGCAAGCTATCATTGGTTGATGACGTCCACCACCTTCTTTCACTTGGGCATTGCATGATTAGCTGGTTAAGCTGAAGCTGCATGTGGTAGATAATTTCGCTTAGGGTCATACGATTCCTCTAATTGATAATTAATCCTAATCTCATATAAATAATTAGTTTTGTTCGGAATCTTCAATTACCTAATCTCATACATTATACATCATTAAGAGTTTCTTTTAGTGTAAGATATTGCTTGAATTACCTAATCTCATACATTATACATGTTTAAGATTTCTTTAAGTGTAAGATATTGCGTAATTTGGATTAGCCGAGAGTAAGTGGGAAAGTAGGTTAGAATTAGAGTATTTATCAAATATAGCCAAAAATTAACTCTTAATTTCAAAAATGTCACTTCTTATAAAAACTTTCAAATATATCCAAAATTCACTTAAATAGACACAAATACTCTCAAATTTAACAATTAAATAAATTAAAGGCTTTTTAGCTATTGTTGCCTCAAGTTCCGGTCAAATTCACCTTCGCTTCTACACTCCACCACCACAACCCTATCCCCTTCGACCCGCTCATCACCGGCATTGAGCGCCGCCACAGTTACCGCAAGTGAGAGCAGCATAATTTCAATCATGCCTTCAACGACTTTTTTCTTACTAATATCATTTTTAGTTTTAATTATAAAAATAGTTTTTGAAGTTAATCCACATGTCATTATATGATTGTATTTGTGAGACCCACGTGATGCCACATCACCACACTAACAAAGTAATTGACAAATTTTTCACAAAAAAAACTAAAATGGTCACGATGGACAAATTCAAAGAAAGACTAAAATGATTCACGATAGACAAATTCAAGAACACTACTATTGATTATCATTAATTGTTAAGGACCAGATTAAGGAGTAATGTCAATGTCACGAATCATTTTGGCTAAAAAGCCTTTAATATATTTGATTTTTAAATTTGAAGGTATTTGTGTCTATTTAGGTGGAATTTTGGATATATTTGATAGATTTTATAAAAAGTGACATTTTTGAAATTAAAGGTTAATTTTTGGCTATATTTGATAAATACTCTTAGAATTAGGCGAATAGTTTTGCCACTCCATATTTTTGGTCTTCCAACAATGATTAATTCGTTACTTCGAGCCATAGAACATGCGGATGGTGCTTTACCATAGTAGCAGAAAGTGCACCACAAGTTCGATCCTCACCCTGCCCCTCTGACAAGTAACAATTCAACCCATCAACGCTATCGTTTGTCCAAAAAAAAAAACATAGAACACATAACATTAATATAATTTTCTACATTGTTGAATACACCTTGATCACATACCCAATGAATCACTAAATTCACATCTCAAATAATAGAGAAAAAATTAGCATACAAAATTTGAAGGTAACCCTCCCGAGTAGTTGAGTGCCGCTTCCTTCTTGCGACGCTGCCGTGCTGTTTCGCGACACGAAAACGCCCGCCGGGAATCAGGAAACTCACCCGACACCCCCAACATGCTACTGGATTCCACTGTACAACGTAATTTCCTTTTTCTCCTCATGTGCTCTTTCGAGTATTTTCAACATCCATAAACTGACCAGTTGCCCTGCTCAAGCACCACAATGAAACCGTCATCTCGGATCCCGACTCTTTTAACTTTCACAAATATGGTGAGGAGGGAGGGAGAATATACTTAAAATTTCAACGTACCTATCGTATGACAAAAAGGCGTCACCGATGGTTCCCGCGACCTTATTTCGTACCTTCCGTACACAAACCTGAGTTGCAAAGTTTGCAAATTGATATCAACATATATCGTTAATGACAACGACAAAAAAATAATGAACGTCGATGACCATGACAATACTCACTTGTACTTGATCAATCTCCCCAGCCTCTGGATCCCGATTACGATGAATTACAATTCCATTGTCGCATTTATTTATGAAGTGTGCACTTCCACTTATATCATAGAGATTAGGAGGACCCCCGGTCCACTGGTGCAACTGTTACAAGAGATGCAATCTGAGAAACCACATCAAAGAAAAAGGCATGGTCAAGGTCAACGTAACCAACCTGTCTAGGATGCGCCACAAACCAAACATGGCAACAATGATGCTGAGCAAACCGCTTGATCTTAGTAAGCATCTGACTCACATACTCTGTTTCGGTCCTGTAACAAGTAGAAGTTTTAGTAATCTTGTTAGTAAAAGAAAAAAGAAACATGGAATTACGGCATATGCAAGTACAATACAAAGAATACTAAAGGCGGTATTAGCGAGCATGGGGAAGGGTTAGAACTAATGAAGTAATGCAGTAAAAATAAAACTAAAGAAGTTCAGGGATAAAATTGTGCTGGTTCATATGTAAAATAGCTATGAGTAAATACACAGCACACAACATGAAATGAAAAGACTAACTGGTTCGGGGGACGTTGATGATCAAGCTCATTGTAAGGATCAATTACAAGTCCACGCACCCCATGCCTAAGTACTGCTGCTTGTGCAAGATCAAGAACCCAACTGATATTTGGAAGAGAATCATCCTCACACCTATAACATGGCCGTAGGAGTAAAATCAAAAGGGCAGCAAAATGATCAGAAATCAGTTAAAAGGAAACAAAGACTTCTACTCCATAAGGTCTGCGTACATGTTTATAAAACAGTGCACTACAGACACAATGATGCAATCTAGCCTTGCAGTGTGGCTCACTTGGGAACACTAGCCTAAACAATAGAGTTGGTAACGAAACTTACCTTATGAGGTAAAAGGTGTCATTTAACCATTTTTTTCCTTGCTCAAATTCTTCAACACTCATCCGTTCAGCAGAACCACCATAACTATAGTCAGCCAGAAATAAAAGACAAAGTCACAAAGTTAGATCCAACGAGTAGCAAAGTACAGTAGCACCAATTTTTAAAAACAATGGGGGCTTACAAAACTGTGAAAATCATAGGACTTGGAAGTCTTAAACTGATGAGTCGCAATAAAATTACAAGAAAAGGTAAAAGCACAAAGACTAAGGAAAGAATCAATAGTGTTAGATAGACAATAATGCTTTTATGCACTACAGAAACAATCTACTTACTATATCCTTGCATACGTAGAAGTAAAATTCGAACACGACTAGATGAACTCATCATATCATAGATGTTATTTAATCATCGGCATGCATGCAAGATGTCTTTGTACTTTTTTCGCTTTATGTTTTTTCCTCTTCTTTGAGAGGAATGGGGTGTTCAAAATGGGACAGATTTTTAATCAGTTCAGTTTGGTGTTTGGCCTTACCAAACTGAAACTGAAAATTTTGTTTTTGAAAAAGGCAAACAACTGGTTTTCGGAAATCCTTACTGATTATCGAGCCAAGCAGTAAATCAATTTTCATATTTAATACCATTTTGGTATGTTTCAAATATTATAGTGTTTTCTGATAATATAAAAGGTGTGCCAATATAGTTTCCAGCTTCTGTCAAGCACACCCTTTTTCCAGCTTATTTCATATCATGCCCTTCTAATTAAATAATTTATAAAGGTAAAATAAACAGGAAAGGCATCAAATGCATTTTACGAATAGTAATAAAGAAGGTCAACTCAATCTTACCGTTTATCAAAGAAAGGCTTCTTTATGTGCTTCTCCAGCAATTTTCGTGCATGCTCCCTAACCTATAAATCATTAATGAGAAGGGTGTGATATGAAAGACAGTTAACAGAAAGCAAAAATGCAACTATGTCATAAGAGAACATGGTAAAATTGATATGTGGATGATGTCTATATCAATTCACACAAGCAGACACCCCTAACAATGCAGGGGGTAAAATAACCACCCCAAAATCATGTATAAGGTATATTCTCTCCCCAAACCACAAGTGTTATGCACGTGTGCGAACATTTCTCATAATGATCCACTGTAAACCGACTAACAAGGGAAGGGGTTGCACATAGGAGAAAACAGAACAATTTAAACTCTTTGATAAACTAGTTTACCTTGTTCTCCATAGAGCAAAGTACAAATTTCCATCCAACACTTGCAGATAGATTGCACAAGAGAGCATCAATCCACTCACTCTTGCCTGAATTAGGGACCCCTGTTACTATAGTCAACTCACCAGGAACAACCTAAAAATAAAAACATAAAAATTAGAAAAGTATGTATATCTACAACCAGTTATACTCATCCAGATTTCAACAGATCAGAATACAAAAGAAGGAACCAGATGTAAAATATACTTTTGACAACTCATGATAATAATAAGAACAACAAATGCATAAAATACTAAGGGCCCATTTGGAAATGTAGAAAAATCTTCTGCTCATAAGCGCATTTAATAGAAGTAAACTGAAATTTTTAATATCATCCAAGTGCTTCATGGTAAAGCACTTATGCAGTTTTTACTTTTTCTACCAAACATTTTCAGAAGTGTTGTTGGTTATCTGAAACTGCTGTTAGCTATTCTAAAAGCTCTTCCAAACAGGCGCCCTTAGCCATTGGTGCAGAGAAACAGTAACAAACCATCAGATCAGATCCGATAATTTGCTAAATTGTCAAACATTTATATACCTAGATCATATCAGGATATGTTGACAAAAAAAATAGACCATATAAGGGTACAAATTTCGCTTAAATCTCCACTTGAATGCTTTACCTTACAAAAATAATGTGTTAATTAACAGATCTGCATTGATACCCATAAATTGATACCTAGACCACATAAGGGGGAATCGACACACAACCAGAGGAATTATTCGGATTCAGAAAAGGTATTATTTGTCACCAGAAATGTCAAGGTTTTGCTTACATTGTACAAATCATTCAGATTTTTCCATCCAGTTGAGACACCATACTCATATCCAAGAGTCCGGTGATAATATGCATCGAGTTCATCAAAGTAATTCGCAAAATTGAACAATCCACGTATAGGAAATAATTCAGCATCCTCAATTACTCCCTTCAATACATCCGAACCCAAGTACATGAGAACCTGTGTACATAAACAATAAGAGATGGTAAGGATTGCTTTAGTGATCTAAGTGAAATATTAAAATACATCTTAAATGATACAATCTTTTTCAGTTCAATGGAAGGTGTAGGATACAGACCATCACACAAGATGATGCAGAGGTAACACATTACGTATCAGAGGTTTGTTTGTTCATGCAACTTGATTAAGAATGATATCATAAAGATGTGCTATTATGTGAGGCAAAAAAACAGAATTCACTGGCATCAAATGGAGCATACGTAGGAACATGCAACATGAAAAATCACCGTCATACCACAAATCAACTCAATAAGGAATATTTGAGCAAATGATCACATGCATGTGTGAATAGATATTTCAAATGTCAGAAACTAATCTAAGATCTTTGGTTTATCATTCTATGTAATGATCCAACATATATATGTATTTGGAGATAATACTAAAAAGTCTAAATTGAGCTAAATCCAAATCATTGTATGCGCATTATCTCTGACCTCATTTGCATCTTTGAAGTTCTCCTTATCATTTTTCTTTGGCCATTTGACTCGCCAACATCTGCAGGCACATGGGTAGCGGACAATTATTCTTACCAAGCCTGCATAAAGATGATTTTAACTTAACCAACAGAGAACAGTAACAACAGGACATTGTATTGGAAACCTTTCTCTTCCAAGGCGGCGTGCAAGCTCTTCAGCTAGGGCTTGACCAGGAACATCTCCATCAGTGGCAAGTACAATGCGTGATGCCTATTAAAATCAAAATCATTATAACCAAATATGTGAACCCCTGTGCTGATGTGTTTTGGATAATAGTAGTAAACTTGTTTGCGAACCTTCTTTAAGTACTCTTTGCAGTTCCACAGATATTGATACTTTGTATCCTAGCTTTACAGAATAGACAAGATAAGCATTAGATCCTCCAAATTCCACAGATATTGAATAGCAATTAATAACTTTAACTTAATACTTCAAATTAAATTAAGGGAAAAAAATCTCTAAATGGATTGTGGAGTGGTTCCACACATTGTTACATTTTGCAACAAGTCAAACAAATAAAAGTACGAAAAAAATAATTTAACCATCTTAAGGTGATACAAACCTTCTCTTCGGGTGGCAACTCCTTTGAGGAAACCTTTGGAGGAGCACCATCAGGTACACTCACACAATTACGAAAGCCAGCTTCTTCCATTGCAAGCTTATCAATTTCGCCTTCAACCTAAATTATGAAATAAAACAAAAGAGTACATATTGGGTGCAACACTAATGTTTGAAAGCATCAATCACTGAAAAAATGGTGGAAGCCATACAATGATGATATCATTAGTTCCCTTTATATCGTCCAGTCCATAGAAAATCTTTTCAGTATCCTTTTCCTGAGAAAAAAATCAAAATATGAGATCCAAATGACAGTATTACAAAAACTGTTTACGCAAACCCCAAAAAAAAAAAAAAAAAAAAGGATAACATCCAAGAGTCCTGACAGGGCATCGTTAAACATCTGAGCAATGACATTGCCACATTGGCAAATTTTATGTTATTTTTAATTCATTCAAATCTGGGCCAGCGATGGACTTTATTTATTTTAACCAGTGAAATACTGACATGTATATCTAAAGAGGTTGTTTCATGATAAAGCCCACCACCACCAGGTCGCTTGCGGCACACGCTTATAAATATATATTATGCTAATCATTTCAACCATTACTTGTTTAAACACTTGGGTTAGATAAAAAAAAGTATCACTTATTGCAACAACCTGCCAGAACTTCTTGTCGATGTCCCGATACTTGCAACTAACAAGCTTTCCGTCTCTCCGATAAGGAAAAGCAATAGCAATCTGCATGTGAAATTTCAGAAGCAATTAGGTAAGGAAAACTAATAATTGCATCACAGTCAAAGAGATTAAAGTGCAATATCTGCCCCAGGACTGAGATGATGGTTTTAGCTTAGTACGGATGAGAAAGACAAAGTTCATTTTGTTGTATCCCCCTAAGTTTTCTCAACTCATCTTATCGATAATTATCGAAGCACCACTCTCTATTAAAGGGACAAGAAAACTTAAATGCAACTTTAGAAAGTTTGATGCCATAAGCATAACTTCATCTGTCCACTGTTCTGAGATCCATATGCTTTGTATACAATAAATTTACGTCAACAAGGAAGATCCGCAACTACATTAAAACAATCCAATTTGTGAAATGTGACTTCTCAAATATCTTTTTCAGAACTTCTCAAATATTATAACCATAGGATGTAGCTAATTCCCTATAAAATGCACAAAGGATTAAATTATGAATGAAAAGACAAATGTCTTACACAAGAAGGAAAATACCGAAGGCATTATGAACCATTCAGGTGTTTATGATTGATTCCACCGGGGATGGATTCAGTGAACTGTCTGATGTTTCAAAGTACTTCCCGAAAGATAGAAAACTTCACACTCACTTGTTTTGGGTTTTACATTAGGAAATTTAATGCATTATACTTAAGGAACCTAAAGCCAAAATAGATAACCAAATGAGGATTTATTACTTCCTGTTTACTAATAAAACTTCTGCTGCCATTTCATCTGTGCAGTTTTTTTACTCTTGATGGCTACAGGTGAAAAGAGGATACTTCTAGAGTGTAGTAACCTAGATATTTGTAATACTGACAGAAACATATTTTTCTGATTTACACAACTAAGATCATGAACATCTTAATATGAAGATGAAAAATTAATAATCCTTTTCCATTAGCGTCATGCACCTGATCACCTGTACTTTTTTGCATTACAGCATTTCTCATCAATGTTCCCCTTGATATCATTCGTTCTGAAAAATAATCTATAATCTGAAACAAGGGCAAAAGGAAATATATTCACTATGTTGAATAAGGAAAACAAAAACATAACTTTACTGATAATAGTTCTATTCTTAGTGTCACAATCCAGTACAAGAAGAACTCAAACTTCAGAAAAGAGTAATGAGCTTTGACCTCCTCACAAAGTGGTTCCAGTCCTAGACTTTCCTCTGTGATTTCCCTTTTTTTCTTAAGTTTTGAAGTTTCAGGTGGCAACCTGTTTCCTACAAAGGCCTGCAAGAAAAGGGTGACCATCAGCCAAGTGACTCTCTTTCATTATTTTTTAATAAAATATTATAATGTGATGGCAATGTAGTATAAATGAAGCTTGGAAGAGAAGCAAGCATACCCTCGTGCTACCTGTCCACCCACATTTTCCACGAAAGCAACACCAAATAGCACGATCCCTAAAACATCATAAATTTCAATGTAAAGTGTGACTTATAATCTGTTAATAAATAATCAGAAAAACTTGTAAAACACTAGGAAAAGCATACCAATTTTCCGAAATATCCATGGATAAGCTCTTTTCCTCTGAATCGCCACCTTTGCACTAGCATATGAGAAGTCATTTCAATTTCAGTCACATATAATTCCTTCTTTTACTCATTTAAAAGAAAACCATGCATGCACGGTTTAAGGCAGTCTCATTACATCATGGCCACTCAATCCCCTGAGTTTCTATCGTTTAATTGCTAAAACATAGGAAATTTTCCGCTATCAGCTTAATCTCCTTCAATGAAATTTTCCATCTTTTTGGCATGATTCGCTCTTAAATGCGTCTCCAGCCCTTAGATGGAGAAATGTCATCAGAGATTCTCTTTGATGTTCTCAAAAGTCATTGTTATTTTCTGACACAATAATTTTCTTGAGCAAGACACATCGTCAAGAAAGTAATTATTTTGGGCAATAGATAATGCCAACTACTGTCAATAACTACCATGAATCCCTCATGTCTCTTTCAGGTCGAGTCTGCTCATACTAACACTATTGATTAAAAACAATACTGATAACTTAATTTATTACTGTATACAATATCGTTTACCAGCTTATTATCCATAGGAAAATTGCTTATTTTTTCTCCTAAAACTAGTTTCTAAACCTAAAATAACGAACAAAAATGGGACAGGCGCGTAGGTTTTGACAATTACCACCTACAGATTCAGTAATTTATAAAATCCTAAACAAACAAAGTCAAAAAATATTTGCTGAAACTGAAACAAATACAACATAGCGGCAGAAGCAAAACTATTAGCATACCATTGGGCAAATCAAGTGGTTGTACTGCCCTGGTACAGATATTGTTTCACCGTCTATGCCAAGATTCTCCAATTTCTCCTTCAAGATCCTCATTTGCATAGAGGACATTCCATTTTCTTTTGGGGTTTCCACTTCAACTACATAGAATTCAAAAGCATACAGCACATTAAATTCAAAACATTCTCATAATCCTTCACACACACAAAAAGGGTCCACCTGTAAACACCATAGAAAAGAAAAATTAACAAAACAAAAGTTTATTCGAAAAAACACCCCGACAACTAAAATTTTATAGAAAAACACTTCTAGCAACTCAAATGGAGAAAAGAAAAACACCCTTATCTATCCGCTTGTCATGATCTAACTGATTCTCAGTGGTGAAATTCTTTGGTGCTATAAAGTAAGTTGGATTTTTCTCTAAAGTACTAACTTTGAAGTGTTTTCCTTCTAATATGCGATGTTATCAAGGACTTACATGCAAAAAGCCAAAAAATTAAAGCAGAAAAGTGCCTACCTTCTTTACTGAGCACGAATTTACGCAGAAACTTACCTGGTTCTGCGACATGGGCAGGGGAGAGAGAAGAATATCCGTTAGTCCGGAGGCAAAGCGGCCGAATTTTCAACACGGGTTTCGAGGAAATCGGAGAGAAGACGAGGCTGCGAGAGTGGAAGGGGTGTCTGTGTGCGGAAGGGGTCAGTGGGTTTGGAAAAGGAGCGGACTTGAGCAGCTGCTTGGAGGCCATTAGGAGGCCGGAGGTTGAGGAGGATAAGAAGGAGAGCTTGCGGAAAGGCCGATGGAGAAGAAGACGCATGTCTCCGGGAACTGGGTTCCGAGTCTTGTTTGTGGGGTTTCAACTCGGCTGGGTTTCCATGGCGGAAAGAAGAGGAGGGAAGCGGGTAAGGTTTTCGACACTTGGGTCACAACACAGAAGGGTTTTAGAGGTCTCGGTCGGGTTCTCTTCTTAAATCTCTACCATGACCCGGACCCAAATGCCTACCCGTATCCGACCCATGTCAAATGACCGGACCGGCCCACCCAAGAGCGTCGCGGCCTTTCTTTCTTTTCGTTTGGTCATTCATGTATGTAAAACAAATTGACGATTCATGAAAACACTTATAGTTCGGTCACTAATTTGTAAATGAAATAAAAAGTTTAATTTCTTATTTAGCTCTGTTTTGATTCCTCCAACTCTATTGATTTTGATTAACATGTTATAAGTGTTCGACACGTTGTTTGTACCGTGAAAATTTACTAATCACAAATTAGTGGACAAGGAGGTGCGCCCTAGAGCGGATGCAAACATTATCCTAAATAAGAACATTTGGGCGTAGTCAGGTTGATTAAAAACAGTGTGTTCTTTCCTCTACATTCAAGTTCGAATCTCATATCTCATAATTTATATTAGATTAGATATTGCTCGAATTTAAAATGGAAATCAACAAAGGGGCAAATGGAAAAAACATATCCGTTATATGCATTTTAAACTTGAGCTGTAGTCCACATCACCAAATCCTGCTAGCAACTCATGGAACAGGTGCACTAGTTCACCATTCCTCCACTTAGCAAAGGTCAGTAGTTTAATTCTTAATCATACGAATTACTCGCATTGAAATACAACTGAAAATCTACACAAAGAAAACTCGATGATTATGTTGTGTTCCTGAGTTTAATATACTAGGCGTCGTATCAATTCATTTTCGTTCGAGTAATCGTGACTTAATGTCCCAAGTTTCAACTCTGCAAACATATCCAAAACGATTAAGTGCCAAACTTTTTTCCTTTGTATGCATAGCATGCGCTAACTTCAGTTTTCTTAATGAATTTCTAATACACCAGGTGAGGATATTTTGAACTGTTACTTAATACGAGCTTCTGCAGATATGCATACTCGGAGGAGACTGCGGATGACTTTGATGACGAGGGTATCTAGCTCATGGGAAGTGGAGTTAAGGTGGCCGGCGGAGACTTAGCAACCAGGCTAGAAGGAAAGGAAGGCATCGAGTGCAGGAGATCATCATGTGCTTGGGCTTGGGGAAGATGTAGAGTAGAGGAGGACAAAAGAGAATAACGACCGGCTTTTCTTCCTATATTTCCATTTGAGTCTCTCTGGATATCAGCATTCATTTGCAGGAAGATATGTCTTTACCATACTATCAATATCTAGTAGAAAGCTTTGAGGCGTGAAGAAGAGGAGGAGGTGGGAGGGTTGTATAAGAAAAAGTAAATTAAACCTGAAAATTAGACAGAAATTAGGCTCTCATGTAATGGTGTGTGTACTTGCATGTAGCCAATGGCAGAATTTTCGATAATCTATACTGTATCTCTATATCTATCTTTCCTGTCATGTGATGAAAGACACGTCTCTTATAAAAGAGATGGATTGACGGAAATATACAACCGTCTACATCCTTCGTCTTTTTTTATTTTCGGTCTTGCGTTGTTTTTATTTTGGTCTTGCTTTTCTTTCTTGTTTTTTTTTTTTTTTTTTTTTTTTTGAAAGCTTTTCTTTCTTGTTACTCAGGGGCGAAAGGATAAAAAGTCATGTAAAGTAAAAAAATAAAAAAATAAAAAAATAAAAGATTATATTCATACACTCCAAATTAATTTTTCCACATCTTTTTAATTTTTTAATATTTATACACACCACTAACATTTGATAAAAAATATTAAAAGAGTGGAATAAGTAATTTGAGGTATGAATATAATTTCTTTGAAAAAAAAAGGTCAAGTGGAGTAATTAAAGAAGTAAAAAGAGGGTGAGAATATAATCTCCCGCTAGAATTTCGAAGGAGATCTGAGGTACCGTTTGGTACGCAGACGGGACGGAACAAGATGGGACGGGACAGGACGGAACAGATGATGTAAATATTGAAAAAGATAAGGAGAAATTTTGTCATAAAATGTTATAAATTTGTGTTCCACATATGTGGAACGGGTCGTTTCAGGGGGAAGAAGTGGAACGAAAAATCAGCCAAATTTCGTCCCATGGGACAACCCGTTCCACAGTTTTTAGGCGCACCAAACATGGAACGGAACGGCTCGTCCCATTCCGTCCCGTCCCGTTCCACGTACCAAACGGTACCTGAACGAACACATTCGGACTTGACTCTTGTGTTGCCCTTAATTTCTCAGAAAGCATTTGAATGCATGATTAGAAGAATATTAAGACAATTACAAATGCCATGAGAACAAAAGCCAGCTGAAGAAAACACACAAGCTCACGGCATGCATTCAAGAAAAGAAAGCAATAGTGATGATTAGCTATCTGAATCATGTACCTCTCAATCTCAAACATATGGCCAACCCAAAACTAGTATATCTCGTCGTCAGGGACGTCTGGTGTCAAAAATTTTCTTGGATCTTTACTAATTTCCTCGTAACTCATTCGCGGCTTCACCTTGTCTGGGACAGGCACCAGAGGAATAATGCTATCTCCGTCAATTACTCCATCGATTATTCCATATTCAACTGCTTCTATGGGGGACATATACCGATCCCTGTCAATGTCCTTTTGGACTTGCACAAATGAGCGACCAGTGGAATTTGAAAGAATTTGTGTAACATTGTTTTTGTTATGCATCACTTCTCGGGCTTGAATTTCCACATCTATTGCCTGCCCACTAGCACCTCCAAGAGGTTGATGAATCATGATGCGTGTATTCGGCATTGCAAAACGCTTGCCTTTGGTTCCACCGCCAAGGATTATGGACGCTGTTGATGCTGCAATGCCCAGTGCCACTGTGGAGACATCAGCCCTCACGAGCTGAACAACGTCGTAGATAGCCATTGTAGCACTAACACAAATAACAAAAAGGAAAATCAGCAAGCAGATAACAAGACAGCAAAACCATACAAACATATACACAAGAATACATCAATGAAAAATAAGTTCAGTAATTGAGATTGTGAACAAAGTGATTGTGATTGTATCAACGAAACGTTAGATAAAAGTTGGAAGAATACATCAATGTGAACAAAGTGATTGAGATTGCACTCGATGGGACAATACATAAATGAAAAGTTAGTTTTTTTAATCGATAAACAAAACAGGCGAAAACCCATCTTTCTTGAAAAATGAAAGAAAAGCCCCTTTTTACAAGTTAAAAGAAGAAATAAAACTAATAGTCCAGTGATCTTGTTTTAGCTGAAGTCCCATAACAAATAATAAAGATGCACGAACTACCAGCTAAAATCAGATTTCTATAACTAATATGCATAATCTCATAACTCAACAGATTCAACAGCCCCCTAAATTTGCATAAGTTCATAACTAAAGAGAAATGGTATGTCTCTAAACTCTAGAAGCCAATGCCCATTGGTGGGCATCCCAAAAGCACACTCAAATCCACAAGAAGCACAGTAGTTTCGATAAATAGATAAATACAGGATGCCAAAGCACACAACACTGATGAAATTGAAGTTCCACCATAAAACCAATTGGCAATATGAGGAATAGCCCAAGACCATATAAGCACATAGCAAACCTTGTCCCTCACCGATGTGGGACAACTCTCAACACGCCTCCGCACGTGTGGCAGATTTTCAAGCCTACACGTGAACAACAACTGGGTGACGTGGAGTGCGTGTGGCCGGTAGGCTTCACACGTGAACAACCTTGCTCTAATACCATGATGAAATTGAGGTTCCACCATAAAACCAATTGGCAATATGAGGAGTAGCCCAAGACCATATAAGCACATAGCAAACCTTGTCCCTCACCGATGTGGGACAACTCTCAACAAACACAACCGTGCCTCCCTAGAAAGCTATGCCAAATATCAATGCAGGTAGCCATTGGACGATTAAAAGTTTAATACGCTCAGCCTTACTCGCGTCATTGCACGTGATTCACCAAGAAATTGATATTAACTACAATAGACTTTCTCCCCTACCTACTATCACAGGTACTAAGACTTCCATGAGAAACTGTCAAGACATTGTTGACAGCTCTCCACACTCAGCTGATTTTCCGATTATATTATGTCCACCATTCACATGGAAGCGATGCATTTAACATATAACTAGTACTGTTACTTGACTATTAGGAGACAAAATAACTAGCATCAATAAGGAATGTTGCTATAGGAACATAAAGAAAGAATGTGGGAGTGTGCATTATGCGTGTCATCGTTGCCTCACCAACGGGGAAACTCCCCTACCTCACAACCGCATCTTAAGCTATATCAAAGTCAACATGCTTTTTACATAACCTAAGCCCAAAGATTTGGCCTTTCTCTATCCTCATATATTCAACCAGCACCATGCCTTTTAAGTCTCCATTACACAGGAAAAAAAACCTTCAAAATCAATTATTCTTATCTCGTCCTAAAGAAAAAGCTACACAAACTAAACTAAGCACTAAGCCCTTCGAGCACCCTAATTTCAAACCAATTAAGAACTACAAAATCTAATCAGACAACATTTTAATCTCAAAAGGGTCACCTCTGCCACTCAAAATCTCCACACAAAAAATGAAAATTTCACTACTTTCAAACAAAAATCAGCAGAAAATAAAAGCTACCCAGATGCTAAAAACCATGTATAACCTGAGGGAGCCGCCGGTGGAGTTAATGAAGAGCTTGATATCCTTCTTAGAATCCTGGGCATCCAACAAAAGCAGCTGGCTAATAATAGCGTCGGCCACAAAGTCGTCAATGCTACTACCCAAGAATACAATCCTCTCCCTGAGCAAAAGCCCCATGGCGTCACCCTCGGCGCCTCTCATGGCGGTGTCCGGCGTCTGAGGAGCCGAGGAAATCAGGAGCGAGCCGTCGAGGGCCAGGGACCTGGAGGCGAAAGTGGGTTTTACGGTTTGGAGGGAAAGAGATTTGATTGAGGGGGTTTTGGGGGAAGAAGTGGGGAAGTAGGAGGTTGGTTTGGGGCGGGAGGAGTGAGAGAGCTTGGAGGTTGGGGTGGGGAGGAATGTAGGCGATGAGATTGAGAGAACGTCCATGGTTGCTTGCTCGCTCAGTCGGGAGCTGTGATAGCAGGGAAAGAGAATTGGGCGTTTGGATGCTTGTTAGCCAAAATGAGGCCAGGTCTTAGAAGACGAACCCATTTCGATCCCTTGGATTTTATTTATATTTCGCTTTTTAGGCAAAATGGTTTGTTTTTTGAGAGCTTTCCTAATACTGTTTACTTTAATGAAAAATTATATTTTTATATTAAAAAATTAAATTGGTATTATTCACTTTATCCTTTATTTTGTCTTTATCGTTAAAACTCAAAGTTTTCAAGCTCTTTTCATTAGTTTTTTGTTTTTGTCAAGGCAAAATGTATTTTTAAGATTAATATAAATCGTTATTTTCATGTCTGACAATAAAAATTAATAAAACTAGTCTATAAGTTTTTTTTACTATAAATCACTTTGGTGATCTGTCAATATCTTCGGTAAGTGAAGGGTCGGGGCACTTGTGCTCTAACCAACAAAACTCCACACTTTACAAGAATCAGAGAAACGTTTTTCGTACGCAGTCTTATACTTACTTTGTAAAGATGTTATTTTCACGACTCAAACTTGTGACCTTGTAGTCAATAAAGAGCAACATTTTCGCTGCGCCAAGGCTCACCCTCAACAATTACCAATAATGTTTTGACATAATAGGTATGTCTTAATTGTAAAAAGGTTTTCGTGGTGATATGGTAGTTAGAAAATAGTCATATGATTAAAATAAAACAAAAATAAGATTAAATCCTTGTGGTAAAGATTATTAGTAATTTACCTAAAAAATTAGATTTTCTTCAAAATCCGCTCGCATTTTAACGGATTTTAACTAAATTCTCACTTTTGGACAAAATTACTAATGTTCTTTACGATAGTAAAATATTGTAGGTAAATCACACTTGGTTCTTAATTAGGGATGGGCAACGGTTATGATGGATCGGTAACCACGGTTATTTACCCATAACCGTTTAAGCTTTTACACGCATAACCATTTACCCATTGGGTATTTACATAAACGGATATACTCATACTCGTAACTATTTATAAACGGTTAACCATACTCATTCACCCATAACCGCATACCCATTTAACCATGACCGCGTACCCATTTACCCATTTTTAACCCATTTACTCTCTTTTTTTCACCCGTCTACCTATTTTTTTAACAACTTGATAATTAAAAAGAAATTTGTCATAATTTTCTTTTTCTAACAATTAAATACCATTATAAATACATTTAACATGAATTTTTTGTATTAACGGCAATATTATTTATGAATATATGCGATGCCTCCCAATTATTTGACGGTCAATCTATTACAAAAATCATGCATGGGTTGTAGGTTAATTAATATTCTTGTATACATACATACATACATATATGTATGTATGTAACATCCCACATTGCCCAGTGGAGTGGATCATGTAAGCCTTATATGTATATTCTCATTTCTACCTAGCACGAAGCCTTTTGGGAACTCACTGGCTTCAGATTCCATCAGAACTCCAAAGTTAAGCGAGTTCGGGCGAGAGCATTTCCAGGATGGGTGACCCACTGGGAAGTTCTCGTGTGAGTTCCCAAAAATAAAACCGTAAGGGCGTGGTCGGGCCCCAAAACGGATAATATCGTGATACGGTGGAGTCGAGCCCGAGATATGGTGAGGACCCGGGCCAGGATGTAACAATTTAGTATTAGAGCCAATCCCTGGCCTGAAGTGTGTCGACAAGGATGTCGGGCCCCTAAGGGGGGTGAATTGTAACACCCCACATCGCCCAAGGGAGTGGATCTTGTAAGCCTTATATGTATATTCTCATATCTACCTAGCACGAGGCCTTTTGGAAGTTAACTGGCTTCGGGTTTCATTGAAACTCTGAAGTTAAGCGAGTTCGTGCAAGAGCAATCCCAAGATGGGTGATCCATTGGGAAGTTCTCGTGTGAGTTCCCAGAAACAAAACTGTGAGGGTGTGGTCGGGGCCCAAAGCGGACAATATCGTGCTACGACGGAGTCGAGCCCGGAATGTGGTGGGGCCAGAAACAAACTGTGAAGGTGTTGGTCGGGGCCCAAAGCGGACAATATCGTGCTATGGCGGAGTCGAGCCCAGGATGTGGTGGGGGCCCGGGGCGGGATGTGATAATGTAAGTACGCATCAGTCTACTAATAAACTAATTTGATAAATATTTTGATTTTTATTTAGAAACATATGTTCATCGATCAAAGCCATTTAATTGATGTCTAATTTTTAGGTCAAATATTTATTGAAAACTCAAGGCCAATTAAATATACATACATACACACATATATACGCATCAACCGACAATAATATGTTTCTAAAAGACTCCAAAACAAAAATGTCGAACACTCTAATGTTTTAGCACATTCAATCACATATATTAAACATTGACCCGTTCTATCAACTATATTTTTATGTCAAGTGAGGCATATATATATATATATATATATATATATATATATATATATATTATAGCCCTTTATAACCAAATATGTCTCGGGATACTAAACTTAGCTAGAGACTAATTTTTTTTTTTAGTTTTACATATATTAAAATAAAGGAAACTTTAACGAAAAGCTCCAAGTACTATTCACTTTAACGAAAAACCACATTTTTACACTAAAAAGTCAATCCTGGTACCATTCACTTTACCCTTTATTTTGTCCTTATCATTAAAACTCAAAGTTTTCAAGCCCTTTTCATTAGTTTTCCTTAAAATAAATGGTTAAATGGGTACCCGTTTATAACCGCAGGTAATACCCATAACCGCTCATTTAAATTTAAGGGGTAAACGGTTATATCTATAACTATTTATTTATCTAAACGGTTACCCATAACCGTAACCGTCAAATTTAAATGGACGGATAACCATGATTACCCATAACCAATGGGTATTTACCCATCCCTATTCTTAATGCTATATACCCTAAATCCTGAACAGTCCACGATTCTTAACCAAACAGCTTTGCACCACTTGATTTTAATAAACGCAAATTATCATGGACAATATATTACTTACCTTACAAGAAAAAAATATATATTTGCAATATCCTCCAAGTTTTGAGACGAGTCATGAGACTTCAATGTCTCTCAAAAATATAATGCACATGTATGAAAAGAGACAGATGTTTGTCACAATATAGAGCACCATCGTATCGATTCATAGCGTTATTGCACCGATGAATTACATGATAACGATCAAGGGGAAGCAAAATGTTTCTGTGAGTTATTCCGAATCTCAAAGGAATAGACTGTCATGCCCTTTTTTAAGCGAAAAAAAAAATAGTACGGGGACTACTCAAAACCATTTTGCATTGTAAGCCCCAAATTAATAACCATTTTGCAGGTACAACATTACACTATAACAATACTGTGTATATCTTCTAGCTAGTAATCCAAACACAACTCTTCATCTCTCATGATATACAACAGTTTCAGAATTTCTGCTCAATCAGTTTTGATTTTTTCCTTCTTCTGGGAAACATTTAGTGAACTTAATGATTAACGGATAGTAATTGTCTAATTGACAAAACACTAATTAACATTGGAGGTACGTTGAGAATTAATTTACAAGATTAATTGTGACAAATTAATTAATTAAAAATTTAATTATATTAGTGAATTACTGATCAATAGCTAGCCGCCAACGAGGAGTCATGAGTAACTGACGGTTATACACAGCAAACCCTAGAAATAGAAGGGGGAGGATGTGTGCTACTAAATAGGAGATTATTAGGAGGTAGTGGTTATGGTTTCATCCATGATCATTGAGATCACCTCCTTTATCTGCGCCAAAAGTAACGAAACCAAAAACTGCCCACCTTCCCCCGCATCTCTTTCGATCTCTTTCTTCTTTCTTCCTCTCTCTTTCCTTGTGGATTGGACTACTTAATTAGCATAAGTCAGCAGGCAGGCTGCTGTTACTTGTTCAGTTAATTTGTACGCTTAATCTGATAAGGTTTGTTAATTAGCACTAATCTTTAGGTCTAACTCAGGTCCACAGACACAAGAATATCTAATTCTCTCAGGTATCTCTCTCTCTCTCTCTCTCTCTCTCTCTCTCTCTCTATGTCTTAAGCTTTTCAAATCTTGTTTAGTTATCTCTCTCTTTCGTCTTTCAAGGGTCTTTTTCTATAGCATTGCTGGTCTTTTAGCAATTAATCAGTTAACTATTAACTATAATTAACTGTTCATGCAGGTTTTGTAATTTTCATGGCTATGAGTACTGCTACTTTTTGCTCTACTGATGACTGGGGGTCTGTTCAGCTTCTCAACCCACCAGAAATGAATATGCTTAGCTTCCCATCACAACAAGAGCTGCAGGCAGCTTCGTCGGGCATTTTCGGTCTGCAGGATTACTGCTATAGCTTAGCTAACATTAATCCAGACTACACCTGCATTGATCCACTCTTCCAGCCATACAAGTCCTCCGAAAACTTTTTCCTCCCCGATTTTTGTTCTCCCACAGATAACATCAATTTAGCCTCACTGTCGCCGGATATCTGTCCAACCCTAGATGAATATGACTACTCCTACCAGCCCTACCCAAAACGCCAAAAGCTCTTCCATGATCAGCAAGTCCAATATTACAATTCAAACTTCCCGATCGCCACTCCCAATTATTTCAATGCATATGATCAGTTCCTCCAGCCTGAAATTTTGGTTCCAACTCCTGAAATCCGAATTCAGAATCCACCTGCGGTTGCCAAGCTTAACAATAAGGCCGTCAGTGGTACTGGTACAGTGTCACCGCAGAGCATAGCTGCGCGCGAGAGGAGGAGGAGGATAACGGATAAGACTCAGGAGCTTGGGAGGTTGATTCCTGGTGCCACAAAGATGAACACTGCTGAAATGTTGCAAGCTGCGTACAAGTATGTCAAGTTCTTGCGGGCACAAGTTTCAGTTCTCAAACTCATGACGGACTCTCCAATTCAGCAGGTACTATTTCATCTGTATATACATAAAAATGGTTTAATATTTTGCAGCCAAGTTAGATGAATTTAGGGCAGAATATAATATTTCTTTCTTTTATTTATTGATTTAATGTATACATTTTAAATTGAAATTCTACGTTTAAGCAGGAAAGGAAGGAAGAAGGGTTGCATATTAATCAAGAGAGTCTCCAAGTTGTTGCCTCCCCAATTGTTCAAGAGAAGCTCTACTCTGAAGAGAAGTGCTTAGTTTTGAAGGAGTTTGTTGAAGTGCTGGCAAAAGATGATGACATCCAATCCAAACCCTTGCTCAGAGACAAAGTTGCTGAGTTGCTGCAAACCAACGGCTGACAATTACAAGAGTCACAGCTAGACACTGATTTGTTTCTTGATTTGTTGTTGTTGTTCCTTTAACTGTATTATCTAATTAATTCCTAGTTAGCTCGTTAACATTTTTGTAGGGTGCTAATCTAACCAATTTCTTGTCAATTTCTAATTTTCAAGAAATATATTGGTGTTATGTACGATTTTTTGGTGATTATTTTGTAACTCACCTCATCTACCTTTTAATAAAAAAAAAATTATTACAATTTTGTTCTTTATATAAAATTTGAATTGATGGGTTATACAATGGTAATAGCACTGAAAAAAAATGTCTGGAGCTTCTATATATACTAGCACTCGAAATTAGTCATATATACTGCAATTGCACTCAACACCGATAAGTATTATCCAACTGAGTTCAAGTACAAATTACATAAGCATCTTAATTGATATATGGAGGCCATCCTGAATACGTCATTAGATCCTCAAACCAAACTAAGTAAATCACAAATCGAAAGTGCAAACTTTGTGGACGATTGTGCCACTCCATTGCAAAGAACTCATTGCCAGTACTTGAAAAGCCAACACTTGTAATATACCAGGCTTTGGTGAGACTTATTCCAACATGCAATCCCCATCAGAGACTCATGTTTGCCAATATCATTCATGATGATCTGATATTCTATCTACTTGAGTATCTACACACTTAAGGGAAGTATTGTAGTTAGAATTATAACACATGTGTGATTATATAAATCCTAATAGATTATGTTTGAAAATCTTATGAAATCTAGAAGATCTTTGTATTACTTAGAGAGCTAGTTTTCTTCCTTCCTTATTAATATAGATAAAAGCACAAAATATGAGATTTTTCTCTACTCTATGCCGATTTTCCTCTCTTCCCTCTCTAAATTTATGCCACAACAAGAAGAACGATTTTCTTTTAGATGATTTTTTTTTTTTGTTAAACGATAGATTTGTTAGATTAGAGAACCGATAGGGTTTGAATCCAAATCATGATGCAAGAGCAACACTACTCTCCACCACTAGAGTAGAGGGCCATTTGCAAAAATAAATGAAATGCTAAATGAAAAAATTGCGTCAGCCCGGAAGTCGATGAGATGATCTTTGGATTGTGTACTTAATTTCAAGATTGGAATTATGGAATAGATTACAGATTAGACAAGTGCTTTTTGTAAAAAAATAAAAATAAAAATAAAAGTCGGAAACTTTTTACCAAATTAAACTGCTCTTTATAGTCCGAGTGCAAGTGGTTACCAAGGATAACTTTCAACGTGATAAAATAGACTCCCCCACTTTCTTTCTTGCCAACCGTTTGAACTCAGTTTAAAACTAACCATCTCAAAAGAGTCACACACAAACTTCTCCATGGCCTCCATTTCTGCAATCTCCGTCCTCCTCTTCCTCACATTTTCTGCCTCACTTTCGGCAGCTCTATCTGCTTCCGTCATAGAAGACCTCAGGAACTTAAAACCACCGCATGATTTTAACTCCACGATCACCAAAAACTGCCATCACAACCCATCACTCAGATACTGCAGTTCCTTACCTATGGACCTTGATGAGATTTTCAAATCCACCATTGTTGCAAGCCATCTCTGCAACGAGTCCAAGAATCCAAACTGCATCGAATCATTCCCTAAAATAGACCTTCAAAACCGCCCAATGATCACGCCGCTCTACTTGTCATTCAACTTCTTTTGGAAGTATTGCCCTTTGAGCATCTTAACTATTGACTTATCCAACAGTTCCTTAGACAGCAATTTTCCCATTGATGTTCTTCAATGCACCCAAATCCAAGCTCTTGATATGAGCCATAATGACCTTTACGGCGATGTCCCAATAGAGAGCTTCTCTCCGCTTACCAACCTCACTTCTCTTAATTTATCATACAATCACTTCTCTGAGAGTAAAATCTCTGATGCCCTCTTCTTTAAGCGGTTCAATTCTTCGAGTTTTCTCCATTCGGGTCTACTCCCCGATAAGAAAAAGTTCAGGATCAAGGCTGTAATCTTGTTGGTTGGTTTTCCGATCTTTGTGATCCTGATGGTGTGTTGCTTGGGGTGGCTTTGTTTCCGGAGGCCTGATTTCCTCCCAAGAATGCTTCGAAGAAAGCACCGGTTTACATCAGCAATGCTTAAGGCAGCAACAAATGGATTTTCGAAAAGAAATTTGAAGGGGAAGAGTGAAGCAGTTGATATCTACAAAGGAACTCTGAGAGATGGTACTGATGTCAGGATTGAGATTTACCGAGGAGAAAACCACCCGAACTTGATTGAAGAATGCAAGGTTCTTGTTCAGTTATGCCACAAGAACTTGGTTAGTATATTGGGTTGGTGCAATAACAGAAGGTTGAGAGCCATCGTAACTGAATGGATGGAAGGTGAGAGCCTTGAGATGTGGCTGTTGGAGGCAAACAGTACACCATGGAATCACAGGCTGAAGATATTGATGGGGGTTGTGGAAGGCATTTGTTATCTGCAGGAGGAATGGCCTGAAGTTGGATATGACCTCAGGACAAGCAGTATCTTGCTGTCAAACAATCTGGAACCGCGAATTTCGAGGTTTAAGGTCGGGGATCAAAGCAGTAGAAGTAAGTCGATCCATGAAGCTGCACCATTTGTATCTGTTATTTTTTACCTCTCTTAATTTGGTTAACTTCTAGTATCTAAATTTAAACTTTTTGTTCAGAGATGTACAAGTTCGGAGTGCTTCTACTAGAGATGCTCGTAAACAGGCGACCGCAGGAAGACTTTGAGACGGGGGAGGCTGGTTTTCTCGAGTATATCAGAATGCATTATCCTGAAAATTTGCAGAAGGTGATGGACAAGAAATTGGCGACACAAGATACTTTTGATCAAGCTAAACAGGCAATAGGCCTAGGGCTAATGTGTACAGACATACCCAGCAACCAACAACTAGGGTTGGGTCAAGTGTTTGATATCATTAGTCGAGCCTACCAGTCTTGCAGGGTTTTAGCATCACATAACCGCGAAAGATTACATGCCGAAAGAGGTAAAGGGCACAAGCGCATACTATCGAGATGAACCTTTGAATTCATCCAAACTCGTAAATCCAATTCCTGAGAGAGCTCATACATTTACTACGCAAAAATATTTTATGTTCTGTATGTGCTATCCGAAATGCTTTAATTTTCCTCGTGGATTGTTAAGTTTCGGTATGCTATTAGAGATCGATGTTCTTGTTCGGTTTCATGACTCTTTCCTCCTTCAACAGCTTCTATTAGTTCACAAAATATTGTATTATGCTTTGTAATGGACAGCGGACAACATCAGCGTAGAAAAATAATGCGCACATAACCAATGAATTCGAATCATCAAGAACATCAAAGTACAGAACTTGCAGGTGAATACAAACTGTTTCTTGTAAACATTAAGGGGTGGCACATTACAAGAAATCAGGACAAAAAATTACCGCCAGAAAAAGTATTCTGTGTATATGTAAGTTCAAGCTGGGATTCCTCACTTGATGACTCCAGGTCTGTTGGCTTGCACTTTAGATCTCGTCCGATGGACCTTCTTTGGCAACTCGGTAGTTAATGCATACATTTTCACGGCGAATAATTCTACAGGCAACCCCTTTTGATCCTGATGTAAAGAAAAACTGGAATTAGAAGCGAAGAAGACTTTGATACAAGGAAGGAGATATTTCATATGAATTCACTCAAGGACAGCCATGAAATGAACCAGTTTACCAAAACCAGCTAGATATTGATCTAGCGGTACTTCTCTTCCACTTAGAGATGTCTAATTCACTTTATTAAGAAAATTGACATTAATATGAGAAGCAACGAGTACTGGCAAAACTCTGACAGGCATCGTATGACGTTATTCTATTAAGAAGCAGTGTCCATGCACAACTTATATCATTTCTCCTTCACTTGTAGACTATATTAGTTATCACTTATCAGCAATAAACAATGAAAATAAAAGTAACATATCGCATGAGATAAGGTCCACATCAAATTCTAGAGCTAATAGTACAAAGTACAAATTTCACATCTAACCTTTGATATGTAAAGATGAAGTCCACACTGACGAAAGAGCTCCTTAAAGTACAAATCAGACCTAGTGACACTCCGATCTTCTGTGTCTAACACGAATCCTACAAATCAATACGATTAGTCAACAAGACGTTATTCTTTGTCAAATTTAGTCTACAAAAAAAAAAAAAACACAGATGAATACACTTTTTGTGGCATGGTAAACTTGGTATTAGTAGTAGTGGAAACAGGTGAGATGAGAACTTTACCAAGACCACATGAAAGAAGTGAAACAGCAAAGCAACTTACCGGATCTTGCAATATTTTCCTTCAGAATAAAAAGACCACCAGGTTTTAATCCAACCTAGAAACAGGTGACCCATATAAAAATGTTAGTACCTTTCTACACGCAAAACTAACAATAATAGGGGTCATGATTCTTCCATAAATAGAATTATTACAGACACCAATCCAATAGACTACAAAGCAACATGTTAAGGGCATAAATTTGACTGGACGTACAAAAGTGGTAGTATAATAGGAATAATTCTGCCATCAAAGTGCCTCTATCAAAGATTGACAACAAATAGATAAAATCAAACATTCCCAGGCACTTAATAGCACAAAAATAAGTGATTTAGATCTTACTGAGGACATAAGCAATAACCCAGTTCTTTGACCCAATAATCCCCAAGTTAACGTGTAATGGTACAATGGTTTTTTCATTTTTTTTTCTTTTTTCCTTTCCCTGTTTTTTTAGTGGAAAAAGGCTTTGTTGTTGTTGTTGTTGTTTGTTGTTGTTTCCTTTTCCTGTTTTTGGTTTGGAGGGAGGAAGGAACCGAATGGTCCTATGAATTGAACACCATGTCTGAGCATAAAGTCAGTAAGAACAGAAATTTTAAATTTAACGAAGGCCTTAATGCTTCACAGAATTTTATAGGTTTGTGGATGTAAATGGTCAGAAGATTGCGGATCTTCAAGTTCAATTCCATAGTGAACAGTCTACATTTGATCATGAAATGATAGTGATGCAATCGCAGTAAATACCTTGATATCTGAAATAGTTTTACATTAATATTCAAGAAAACAGTTTTACCTTTGCCCGTTTAAAGAATGAGACAAAGTCATCATCTGTCAGATGACCAATACACCATTGAACCCATATAATGTCGTACCTCCCTGCTTCTGGTGTGAATTCCTAAAAATGGAAGCAAGAAAATGTTCATGAGGTTTCCAAAAGAGTCAACGAGGTTAAGAGACTGATGTTTAGAAAAAGTTAAGAAAGGAAAACGCTTAATGAGTGCCCCGGATTGACAAAATTGCATGGCAGGTGTTTAAAAAATAAAATAAAAATAACCTAGCAAACCATTGTGTAACTAATATGGGAGATATAGTTCACCATCTAAACAGGAACAAAGAAAAAAATAGCAGGTTGTAAGTGTCGAGACCATCCAATGTTTCTGGTAATGTATTGAATTTGAGTATATTACCTGAAGAGGCACACAGAAAAAGTTAGTAGCTTTGTGCGTATCAGAGATCATATGATTTTCAGGAGCCAAACTTTCACGAGCAGTTTCCAAGAAATGAGATACGGGCTCAAGAAGATCAACCTGGGTTTTCAAGAAAACAGAAATAAACAATCAAAGAGAACAAACGTGCAAAGGTTACGAAGGATAATAAGCTCTATCAAGTTTTAGTGGCACTGGTTTGTTCCATGTAACACAAAAACAATAACTCAGTTTGACTGAAAATCCAAAACATGAAAACATAACAAAGCTATAGATATCCTGACTCAAGCTCAGAAATGAAGAAAAGCTAAATCAGTTATCACTTATCATCTAATAAATAAAACCGAAAGCTAGAAAGGTAAGAACCAACACGTATTTTTGAGGTCTCGTGATATAGTCTAGCATACATGTTCAACATATGCAAGCATGTGCCTTTGGATTTGGATGCACTTCACATTAAATTAAACCATTTGGAACTTACCTGAATATGCTTCTACAATTCGGGATTGACAGGGACAACATACACCATGAAATACAAGTTCACACAAAGACCTCAACTTTATACAGTAACATCAAAAGAAATTCACAGAAAGTGAATATCGAAAGATGGCGGTAGAAGAGGGAGGTGCTGTCCCGAAACTGAACTCACCTCATTGAAGTATCTTATGAGAAGATTTTTGGAGACTCTGCCAATGCCAGAACCACAATCTGCAGAAATTTAGATACTGGTAAGAACTTGCCTGATTTTAAAACCATAAACCGATAGAGCCAAAATTTGGATTGCAACCTTTCTCAAATTTGCATTTTTTGATGAACAAAAGTGAAATTATTTAATCTAAATTCAACAAATACGATAATTTAAAGCAACTCAAACAAAGAAAAACATAGAGAAAGATAGATTTTGTGTACCAAGAACAACAAGGTGACGTTGGCCATTTGCAGCGTCGGGAAAACGCTCAGAGAGAAGCTGCTTAAGAAAAGCTTCACTGCCCATTATGTCAGGCTCATTCACCTGCGCATATCCTCCCAACACTCCATTGGTCGACGCCTCCACACCCTTTACAACGAAACACACCAAAAACATCACACACTTTCCCGATGCCCACAACCTGCTCGACGAAATGACTGAACCAAAAAGCGGAAACCAAAACAGAGAAGGTTGACCAAAGCACTTACTTCCCAGTAGCCAACGCCTTGGCGGTACCACTCGGTCTTCTTGCTGTGGTCGTCCCCGACCTGCTCCCTCCACATCTCCTCTGCGTTCTTGAATTCTCGGCCGGCGGAGTCTAACCCACCTTTCTCCATTGATACTCGAGTTTCCGTTCCGTTTCGGCGGCTGTTGGGTGCTTTAAACGGTTCCTTGGCAAAACAACGTCGCACGGCGGCAAAGATGAAGTCTTTTGAAAGTAGCTGGGAGCATAAAATGGAGTGATGCTGCATGAAAAAGTTTGAAAACCTATGATCTGGACGATGACGATGAAAAAATGCCAGCTGGATAACTTGTTCCTGCGTGGCAATTCTTAAGCTTCTGTGACGTGGCACGATCATGTCGAGAACACGATTTGATACGCTAGTTACTAATTACTGAAAGCGTTAAAAATAGAGTAGTGTTATTTATATCATATTTTTGTACCACGTTTTTATACTAATAATTAAGAAAAATTAGTTAATTAAATGATAATTGTGGTATACGAGGAGTTTTTTTCATTCTTTTTCTTGGGTTTTATAAATTTTTCAAACAATATGGTTGTCCTCATCAGATAACACCGATATACAAATATGGTATAAAAACATATTATAAACAATATTAATCTTAAAAATATATGTGTATCGACCCGTATTCACGGCACACTAAAAATCTCTCATCCGAACACACGGAATAGTTTCAACGTCTCTAAGCTTTGAAAAGCATTAGTTCATCATAAAAAAATAAAAATAAAAATAAAATAAAAAATAAAAATAAAAAAAAGCTTTGAAAAGCATGGAAGGCAGAGCAACATATTTATCAAATCTCCTGCAGAATTGCATAGACAAGAAATCCCTTTTGTCTGGCAAGCTTATTCACGCTTTTCTACTACGCCGCAACGGCCTCTTTTCGAATACTTTCCTCTCCAACCGCCTCGTCGAGTTGTACTCGAAGTGCGGCAATATCGAGTACGCACACAGAGTGTTTGATAAAATGCCGCACCCAGACGTCTACTCTTGGAATGCCATATTGGCTGGTTGCTCTAAATTTGGGAGTTTAGGGGATGCTCAGGAGTTGTTTTTGAGAATGCCGGAGCGAAACACTGTTTCGTGGAATACTCTGATTAGTGCCTTGGTTCGACATGGGCAAGAAGAAACGGCATTGGGGGTTTACGATACAATGATTTTGGAGGAATTCATGCCTACCCGGTTCACGTTGGCGAGTGTGTTTAGTGCGTGCGGAGCGTTGTTGGATGTGGAGCATGGTAGGAGATGTCATGGTCTTGTTATCAAAATTGGTCTTGAGGAGAATATCTATGTTGCCAATGCTTTACTCTCCATGTATGCAAAATGTGGACTTATTAGGGACGCGGTTCAGGTTTTTTCTGACATGGATGAGCCTAATGAGGTTACTTTTACAGCTATGATGGGAGGGTTAGCGCAGACGGACAGAGTCATGGAGGCTGTCGAAATGTTTAGAATGATGTGCAGGAAAGGGGTTCGTATTGATTCCATCTCATTGTCGAGCATCTTGGGTGTTTGTGCCAAAGGAGGAGGTGGCGAGTTTGGTGTTGGTGATCAGAATGATGGGATTCCATGTAATGTGAGCGGACAACAAATACATGGGCTTACAATTAAACTTGGATTTGAGGGAGACCTTCATGTGAACAATTCATTGCTCGATCTGTACGCAAAGAATGCGGATATGAATAGTGCCGAGAAGGTTTTTGCTAGTTTACCTGAAGTTAGTAATGTTTCTTGGAATGTCATGATAGCCGGGTATGGCCAGATACACCAGAGTCAGAAAGCTATAGAATATCTGCAAAGGATGCGATCTTGCTGTTTTGAACCAGATGAGGTTACTTATATACACTTGCTTGCAGCATGTGTCAAGTCTGGTGATATAAAAAGTGGACGCAAAATGTTTGATAACATTTCATGTCCAAATGTGAGTTCATGGAATGCCATTCTCTCTGGATATTTCCAGACTGGTGATCATGAGGAGGCGATAAAGCTGTTCAGGGAAATGCAGTTCCAAAATGTACAACCTGATCGAACAACTTTGGCAATTGCCCTCAGCTCCTGTGCCGCAATGGGGCTTCTGGAGGCTGGAAAAGAGGTTCATGCTGCCTCCCAAAAGGCAGCCTTTCATACAGATATATATGTTGCAAGTGGACTTATTGGCATGTATTCAAAGTGTGGTAAGACAGAAATGGCAAAGCATATATTTCATAGTATGCTTGAATTAGATATTGTTTGTTGGAACTCTATGTTGGCAGGCCTTTCACTCAATTCTCAAGATAAGGAAGCTTTCACTTTCTTTAAGCATATGCGGGAAGATGAGATCCTTCCTACCCAATTCACTTATGCTACTGTACTGAGTTGTTGTGCAAAGCTCTCTTCTTCGTTTCAAGGGAAACAGGTTCATGCTCAGATGACAAAGGATGGATATATGAATGATGTCTTTGTAGGAAGTGCTCTCATTGATATGTATTGCAAATGTGGTGATGTGGATGAGGCCCGAAACTTTTTTGATACGATGCCTAGCAAAAATACTGTTACTTGGAATGAAATGATACATGGGTATGCACAAAATGGACGTGGAGATGAGGCCGTTCTGCTTTACAGGGACATGATTGAATTGGGTGAAAAACCTGATGGTATAACTTTTGTTGCTGTTTTGACTGCTTGTAGCCATGCCGGATTGGTCGATGAAGGCATTGACATATTCAATTCAATGGAACAAGAACATAGAGTGGTGCCTGTTTTGGATCATTATACGTGCATTATTGATGCTCTAGGCCGTGCTGGTCGTTTCCATGAAGCAGAAGTCCTAATAGATGAGATGCCATATAAAGATGATCCAGTTATATGGGAGGTTTTGCTTAGCTCTTGCAGGGTTTATGCTAATGTGCGCTTAGCTAAAAGGGCAGCAGATGAACTCTTCCGCTTGACCCCACATAATTCAGCCCCTTATGTGCTTCTCGGCAATATTTATTCTTCTTTAGGAAGATGGGACGAGGCAAGGGAAGTGAGAGATAAAATGAGTGATACACAGGTTGTTAAGGACCCAGGTTATAGCTGGATTGAATACAACAAGGGAGACCGAACTGGTTATGGCGGGTGATAATTTCATTGTGGTTGATGATGAAGTTGAAGTAGCAAGTAACAGAAAATCTTTCTATCATGCCTAGCCCAAAGTCAAAATACTTCTACAGGGGCATGCCTTGGTGCTTCTTCATGGAATCATATGGTATTCTCCTTGTGGAAGCTCGGGAACTATAAAACAGAAGGTCTGTCAAGCTGTAGCTTTTTTATAATGAGTCTGTTTACAATTTCTATGAACATTCTACCCTCTAATTTTGCTGCGTGAAATTTGACATCATCAGGTTGAATGCCGCGGCATCCTTCTCTCAAGAGCCTCGTTAGCCCTGGAAGGTTTGAACAAGTGAAAGGGAGGGGTTTGCCGGCTATGCAAGAATCGGATGTGCTATGTTGTAGACATGAAAGCATAATAACTCAACAGCAGGGATATCCCTTGAATCAGACAAGGAAAGAGAGCGTAGGTTCCGTTGTTCTAGTGCTGCAGACTAAGTACGGGTTTCCTTTTTTATCAACAAGAATACAACTTACAAAAGGGCAGCCCCAATTCAAGGGACGGGGGAGGAAACGAGGAAATTCATGCCTGCAGGATGCCTGATCTCGTAGCGGACTAAACTCTCTTCATATGTACGGACACAGTTCGTCTGAGACAGAATTTAGCTCGTCTCGAAAGTATAGTAGCTGTAAACCCATAAGATTTTGTAATAGTTTCAACCATACGATGATTTTGGTTCAAATATTAACTTTAGGTCAAACAATAAAGGCACATATGTTTGTGATTCTGATATCAATTGAAGGCTTACATATTTCAACTCAATAATAACTTATCCATCCTTCCTATATCGAAATAATTCAACGGTCACCACGGAATTTCCTGGCCATCCCAGGCGAAAAACTTGCCGTTATCGTGGCTTTTTGCATTGAGAATGATGCTTAAGAGCTTCTGTACTGAGAATTCTGTTGTGAAAAGTTTGTTTTCAGGAACATTTCTCTGAAATGGCTTGGAGAGATCTGTGTCCACCGTACCTGGGTGCAATAAAATGCATGTAATCGGATCCTTCCTCCGTGCAAATTCCACCGATATATTTCTCGTCACTGCAACAACAATACGAGGAATGACTAAGTTGCTATCGAAAACTAGTAGGGGAATTATGTGATGTTAAGAGACCTCAGGGAAGAAATCATACGTTGATTAAGTGCAGTTTTTGAAGCTCGATAAGAATGCCAACCCCCAAGGCGATTATCCCCTATAGATCCCACCCTGGCGCTCAAGTTGGCCACAACTGCAACATCCCTGTCAGTTCCAGAGCCGCCTCCATCCTTCAAGAGAGGCCACATATGCTGCTTGCACAAATCAAAGATTCTCCATAAACATTTGATTCAAAAACCAAGTCAAGTTCGAAAGACGAGGCTTAGAGTGAGGATACCTTGATCACTAAAACAGGACCTACAGCATTAACCTCGTAAGCAAGCATCAACGATGACTTCTCTACTTTCCTCAACGTCGTTTCTGTACTGGAAGTAAAACAATAGAAATGACAGTCCGGCGTTGGCAACAAATGATATAACTTGTGAGCAAAATATTGTAGGTTTAGATCGTGATTAGACAATCAAATGTCGATGCATCCCTCACTAATGTGCATACCTGGTTGTAATACTTGAGGTATTGAAAGAATCCCAGATGCATTGATTAGAAGGTTTAAAGAACCATATCTTTTGCCGATAGACTTTGCAGATTGCTGAAATGCATAAATAAACAAACCTTTAGAGCTTTAGAACGTAATTTTTTTCCATCAACAGACGGGAAGTGTACCACAAATTATGATATTTTAACTCATCCATGACTAAAAGCTAAACTTCATTCACCAAAGTGTTACCGGAAAAAGGAAAGGGCGAAATGATCTAACTTCTACGGTTACTTTTGCCTCAGAATGGAGCAAGAGAACAAAGTGAAATTGCAGAAAACCAGACAATGTTAACCTCTATGGTGCTTTCATTGGTCACATCCAATTGTAGAACACTAAGGCGTTCGCCAAATTTACTTTTCAGATGATGAAGACCAGTTGCCCCCTCAGGATTACGGCAACTAGCAACAACATGACCTTTCTCCTTCTCCAACAATTGTTTAACCTGTACAAGACAGAAAAAGAAACATGTCACCATTGTGAGGCAGAAAAATTCACAAGTCTCTCTTAACACACCAAAAGTTCAAAACCAAATCATTAAGAAGAAATGGTTACGGAAATCTTGTGTTATTAATTTGTTCAAGCAGTAGAAAGCTAAAAGCGTCATGATTCGAACATTGTCTTGAGTCTTGAAAGCTTAGTTAGTCTTTGAAGTATATAGCTATACCTATATACGTGTTGATCTGTATCATTTTAAGAACCCACACAAGAAATTGTGCGTCCGAATTGTTTCTGGCATAATATGACTATTTCAATTTGTTACGCGTCTACACAAATTACAAGAGCTCAGATATCGTCTAGAGGTCTAGGGACGATCAATTACATGGAAATCCTGCAGAGTAACAAAGGTTCTGCGAGATGCGAAAACAATCTTCAAATGATGAATGCAACTCCACCATTGTGATAGCCATAAACAACACTCACAGAAAAGTTTTCAGATTGGCAAATTGTCGTTGAAGCATGGACGAAAATTTTCCCATCTTTCCCTTTTCAAACCTTAATTCTATCGGTTTTTTCAGGGCATCTTCAAATGCAACTGAAGATCATTTACTCAGGACATGACATTTTGGATCATGTATGTGCCAGTAAACATTACAAAGATCACATATTCTAGTTTTACTGAATTCCCAACCGTTAAACCGGAACCTGGCTATACTCTCCGCATGAAACACAGCAACCCATATGCCAAATCCATCAGCATTATATCTCACACACACACACACACACACACACACACACACACATATACATACATTGAGCGTCTGCTACATATAAAAAACTCAGAAAATTTATATAAACACATATAGTATAATAAAGCAAATGAGGAAAGAAAAAGAGGGCTCTCACGAATTCCAGGCCAATTCCTCTGGAAGCACCCTGCACCATGGAAACCCCACCTTCCCATTTCCCAGCAGAAGAAGAAAGTGAAGCCCTTTGGCTCATTACCCGCATCAGTCTCACAGGTTTCATCGCCGCCATGGACGAGCACTGCTGGTTCAGAAACAACAGGGGTCTCAATTTGTACATCTTCGGCAAACCACCAATTCGGAAAGAGACCAACCGATCTTTCTGTATTGTTTGCAGCTTGCTTTTCCCAGCTCTGCAAAGTGCAAACTAGGATGTGGAACCACTGGAAATGAAGGAAGCCATGAAAATAATAATTTCCCAACAAACAGCTCATTCATTGCAACTTTTGGCAACGTAACACTTTGATGTATGTGGCTGATAATCTTCCACCTTTGTAGTATTTTTCCAGTTTTCCGTTGTCTTCAATTTTCCTACCAAAAGAGAAGCTATTTAGGGCCAACTGCTGCAATCTGGGCTACTTTGTTGTACACTTGGGTTATACTCCAGAATTTGGGCCGTGAGTTTTACTAGGCTTGAACATGAGTATTTTTTTTTCCCTGTTTTTAAACGCAGCGGTAGTTGCCGTTAATATTAAATTAAATTTAGGGTATAATTAACACAAGCCTAATCCATACAACCAGAGGCCCAACCCTCAATTCTCAATCCAAATGGCTTAAGTCCTAATTGAACATGAGCATTAAACTTGAGGCATTTTAACCAAAATGGTCTTAAGAGATTGACATAACTCCTCACTTTCCTAAGATTTGAAATCGATAGAAGTGATCCTTGAGTTTGTCCATCGTCAATTATTTTGGTCCTTGAGTGAAAAATCTATGTCAAATAAGGACCAAAATGGTAAAAATACCCTCAATTCATTGGATCCGACAGTCGAAAATTGAGAGGGATGCATGAGAAGTAAAAATGTGTGTGTAGATAACACTACATTTTGTTAATACATATGATATTATCTACACTAAGGGATGGAAGAATGGATAAAGCCTCACAATGAGCTAAGCATAATAATTTAGTTCAAATTCCTATTTGATGACAATCGAACTGAAGGCCTCACACTTACAAGTGAAAAAGAATGTCACTAGACTATAGTACTGAATAACAAATAAACTCTATTTTCTAATACAAACGATATCACTACTTTAATAATATACACTAGAAAGATGTGGGACGGTTTGAAGTTGAGACGCAATGTCGGGAACCAATCGTAAAGACACTATTATGAAAAAAAAGGCACCAAGCCTCTAATGATCGTCGGCAAAATTATTTCTTAAATAGATTGAAAGTAGTGCCAGCCACCTTATTGTATACTCTTAATCCAACTAGATTCTTAATTTGTTAATGGAGTAATCATGAGAAGTGTCATTTAGGCCATGATCTGACATGGAATTTCCTTGACACTTATTCATTTGAAGTTCCATGATTTGAGTCATTGACGATGTCCTATGTTATACAATTATCTAAACTGTTAACTCACAACAAGCATTGGCCACCGTCGAATCCATCAAAAGTCACTGATGCATGGCAAATTTTTATCGTTTCATGTAAGTAGAAAATGGTTCTACTTTTAGGGGTATGATATCCACACATTTCATTTTAATTCTCACACATCTTTTTAATTTTCGGGCGTTGAATCAGATGAATTGAAAAAATCAAATGATAGAAATTATCAAAATGTGTGCGAGAAGTAAAATAAGGTGTGTGGATAGCATATCCCTACTTTTATTCCCAATTATCATATGAAATGGAGAAAACATGGAGCTCAACAGCCAATCAAATCATCATTTTCAAATCAGGTCAAATCAGTTTATTAATAAAAAAAATATGTATATTAAGGAGTAGAGAAAAAATTAGTATAAACTTGCGATATTTAAATCTATTTTTTTTTAATTATAAGTGAAGAGGAAAATATATAGACTGTAGTATTAAGTAGCATGTCATATTATTGCTAAGAATTATGGAATAAGAGAATAGTTAAATACAATTATCGTGAAATGTATTGCACATTTTCTACTGTATATACTAACAAAACCTTTAATCTTAAATATATATATATATATATATATATATATTTTAATATATATGACATATATTATCTACAGAAGTGGACGGGGAAATGGGCTAGTCATAATAATTTAATTCAAATTCACCTTTGGCGAAAATCGAATTTAAAACCTTTCACTTACAAGTGAAAATGAATATCGCTAGACCGTAGTGTGACACCTTTAGTATATATTTACATATGTTCCATAGTAATTTTAAATTTTTACATGTTTAGATTCACAACCCACACATGACATGGAACTAATTACATGAAAGAAAAAAAATAATACTATTGATAAAAACCAAAACTTTCAACAAAATCAAAGTCATATATGGCCAACAAACCCTAATGTAGTAATGTTCAAAACGATGGTTGATGAGACCGACGGTGTATTTATAGGTCCCACACAATAATAGAGGGCGAAAAATATAAAAGATAAGCCGAACTAATACATGTTCACACCAAAACTTCGAATTCTTACTGTACCATACCATATGAAATCATCAACTAATGTTTACATATAGCCTTTATTTTGTTGCGAAAACAGATTTAGGGGCCAAAGATAATCTTTGGTTACAACCATCACCCCCAACAAAGGAGGGTTTATGCAAAACAACACTCTGATACAAATTGAAACTCAGATTGCAAACAATGAGCAAACAAATAACACTTTTAACAAACCACTCACTAGAAACCAAGAACAAATTAAACCAGCAAATCAGAGAACAAATTTAGTCATTATTTGTTTTTTTTTTTATCTACTAAATCATTGAATTTGAGTTGAGATCTCAATATTCAAACCAAAAATGATGAAAACTTAGCTGAGAGGCATGAAGATTGAGTGGCAAAGGTTTGAGATGTTAAAAGTCGTTTCATGATTAAGGGAATCTCCAACTTAGGTTTCTTGCTTAGTTAATGTGTGACCGTAACATCACAGTGTAACCACAGAAATATTTATATACTCTCGTACTTAATTCTGTCAAGTTTCTTAATTCTTATGATTCATTAGAGTTGTGCTTATACTTGAATGACATACAAGCTTTTGTGAACACCATCAATATCATTTTCAGACCTTCTTTTTCTTTTTCTTTTTTTCTTTTTTTTTTTTTATACAAGGACAACTAGCTGTTTTCTGTTGTTATGACTTCTGGATCACAATAAAAATAAACCTTACAGCTTGAGAGATGTGACGATATTAAATAATTATAAGTGAGATCACGATTCCTTACTTATAATGTAGAGAACTATTTTTAACAAAAAAAATAAAAAATAAAAATCCATGAACTTTGTGCATGCAAGTTAAGAATGATAATTATTATTTTTGCTCCCTTTCAAAATGTTATAGGGCTTAGAAAATGTCATAAAGAATAGTTTCTGAATGTTAGCTAGAGAAAAAGAAAGATCTGCCTGGTAGTTGAAGAAAGTTGGGGTCTAATTGGTAATATGAGAAGTAGTTTTAACCTTTTATAAGTTTTTGTATGGTTTCGTCTCTCAAAGATATGGGATTTTCTCCTTACATTCTCACATGTCCCTTCACGTGTGACGATTTTTGAAGTCTAACATGTGGACAACACAAACAGGGCGACAGAGAACACGTGTTGCCGTTGGGCTTTATCCGTTGATCAACCTGCTATGATACCATGAGTAAAGTTGGAGTTCTGTCATAAATCAATTAACAATATGAGTAGTAACTCAACCTTTATAAGCCCTTGTATGATTTAGTCTCTAACCGATGTGGAACTTTATCATCACATTCTCAAAATAGTGTGGTAACATATATATATATATATAGGCCCTTTAAGGGAAGGGATTCCCATTTTTTTTTTAAATGAGGACACTCTGTTGACCATTAGATTTAGCTTTAATGAAATTTTGTGGTTGAGATTAAATCATAGGCCACAAAATTTCATCAAAGCCAAATCTAATGGTCAAGAGGGTGTTCTCAATTTTTTTTTTTTTTGAAAAATGAGGATCCCTTCCCTTAAAGGCTTCCTATATATATATATATATATATATATATATATATATGTATGTATGTATGTATGTATGTATTGTTGATGCAATTGGTATTTTACCACACATCTATATATCTGAAGACATTGAATGATCTTTCAAGTGCATATCGATGTTCAAATGATGAGAAAACTCTGAAATAAAAGAATTACCAAACATTTCAGAAGGAGTAAATGGTCATGAACTTTATGGTATGCCATCAATTATTACTCCAATTCTTTCTTTTCAAAATCATGATCACAGTCACTCCCATTAACAGAGTTGCACCCAATTTTCCATATACATATAATGACTCTTAGCCCATCAATCAAGAATGTGAAATCACAAAGGGAGAACATTTTGGACTGTTCTTTGTTCAAGTGTCAAATGTTAGGGGCATATGTGAGAATATCACATAAGTTGATCGATTTGACAGAACTTGGTGTCACTATTTCCCAATAAACTGAGTGAAAGTTGCTTCCGCTACCAAGTTGATCGATTTATTGGAACCTGTATGCGGTATATCAAAGATTAATAAACACCATGAAGAGCCGGTCATGAATAGTAATTGGGTGATGTTAGAGAGAGATAATCTACTTAAAATATATTTTATAGACTACATGATATAACAATTGAAGGTTGAATTCCTGCTTTACATCATAAAATAAAGATCCAACCATTAACCATCACAATATGTGATCTATAAATAGGAGTGAGATTCTCTCCCCTCCTATTATTATCCCCTCCTCTCACATTATTTTTTTTTTGTTTTATTCTCTATATAAAAAATTCAAAACAAGATGTAGATGTGACATAATCGTAACTGTTTAAATAGAAGAGGATGAAAGGGAAGAGAGATTAGGAGATGAAAGAATTCTATTCCCTATAAATATGATTTGTCTAACAGTTTTAGTAATGAACAATCTAATATTCCATTAAGTAACAGTAATACACTTTAAGTAAGCAATCTCCAAAGTAAGCACATAACTTAAATGGATAATAAAAGATACAGAAAGCTGAGGAACCCAAGGCATGTGTTTTATCTCATAATTACACATCCCTAGACTAGACTGATAAGAAAGGTAAAGAGTTTTGTAGTAATTCTTTCTTTCTTCCTTAGATTCTTTTGTCATCTTCTCAATTTTTTTGTTTCGTTTTTTTCCTTCTCTCTCTTTACCAAAAACAATAAAAACAAAAGTTTGGTTTTTTTTTCTTTTAGAGTACCAACCCACATGACAAAGGTTCTGGTTGAATAATTTCTCCCACTTTAAAAGATGAATAATAAAGGCAAGTCCCATCTTCATATCAATCTCTTCGATCACTCACTGAGACTGAGCTTTCCAGTCATGTCTCTGATGGATGTTCTTGTTTCCACTGTAGAATCCTTCTGTTCCTCAGCTTTCTGTCCCATCCACTAAAATTCCAAAAGGAATGTGGGACTCATTGGTTCTGCTGCGAATCAACCAACTACCTTCTCTCTCTCTCTTTCTTCTTTTCACATCATCTCTCTTTCCCTAATCCGTGACTCGATTCTGGTAAATAACAAGAACCCAGAATTATAAAACTTATAAAAAGGTAGAAAAGTTAGAATCTCCCCCCACCCCAACATGTAAAACTCAATTCAAACCACAAGAACTAGGTTTTAAACTGCACCACCAAAAAGAAAGAACAAAAACTAACTTAAAAAGAGTATAGGGGTTGATTGATATTTTTTCATGGTGATTAGTCTTGGCCTTGTTATAACTGCCTCTTAGCTTCACCAAATGAAGTATTGTTGGTGTTGTGATCTCCTGACCAATTATCAAAGAGATTGAATGGATCTGAGGGCGCTGCATCCTTGCCTCCCTTTTGCTGCTGCTCATCCGCTGAGAAACATTGTGAAAACAAGAGGTTTAGTGGGTCAGCCTCAATTTCTCCTAAATCAGCAAAGAAGTCCTCAGGATGGTGAGACTGGTTGGACTGCTCGTTAGGCATTGATGGTCTATAAGCAAACCCTAAGTGCTGCTGATGATGATCAATCTCTAATTGCTTCTCAATGCCCTCAAATTCTTCCTTCACTGTTGAATTACTTCCAGCGGTGATAACTGTTGGAGACACATGGTTATCATCATTCATATTCTCATTTTGTTCTTCCTTTGTTGGGCTAGTTGGCTTTTGATGAGCCTGATGAGAGCTACTGGGAGAGACTTTCAAGGCGGCGGCGGCGCCGTTTTTGGATGGCTGGGATCTGGTTGAGCCAGCTAGGGCATTTCTCTGAGTAGGCCATGGATGATTGTGTTCAGAAGTGTAGGTGATTACCAACATGTTTGGATCCGTCCGGCTACGCTCTACTTGTTTTCTTGCTGGGCAACCCTTTGAGCTGCTACATCTGTAGTAGCCCCTGCAAGAAGTATCAAACAAATAAGCTGATTTAGTTAAGTTCAATGGAATTGATAATATATAGATGATTATTATGATTATAATGATGATTATGTTGATCAAATCTTTGATTATATTGTTTCCATCACATATCAACTAATAATAGTCGCAGTGAAGGGTGCACTTTTATTTATTTAGTTCTCTTTAATTCTTTATTCTATCAAGTGCCATAAATAAATAAATATGTACTATACATGTAAAGAAAAAGTTGTACGAAAATCAGTTCTATAAAAGAAAATTTATGAGAGTGCGAAAAAACCTATTTTACCCTAGCCGAATTTTCCACTTCACTCCCTACTCAGACTAGTGACTCCTATAGTGCTACGAAATATGGGATAATCCAAACTTTTAAACCGTTAAATCTTTATTAAAAAATTATAGAAATTATGATCTAACGATTAAAATTCCAAAAGAATCTCATACTCCAAAGCACAAATTTTTTGATCGGACTAATATAAGGGCACTTCACTCGTAGTGCATTAAAACCCTACTTAGAATTTTGAATTAAATGGGTAGATATGATAAAAAAATGAGACACAACCCTTCATGGTTGTCAGTGAGATGTGCAATCCAAATCCTTAGTTTTACTTACATAAGAACTTTCTATTATATGCAATGTATTAAAAGGCGGGGGCGTGGCCGAGGCGTCCAATGGATAGCCCAGCGCCTCACGAAACCTAAAATTTTAATATATATTATATATAAGTATATTTATGACAATATAATACTTTGTAAAAACAAATATAACTATAACTAAATCAAAGATAATATTATCTTCTTTATTACTAGGTCTAGTTGTACTTGGAAACTATGTCATATAGTCTCAAAATGTTATAATTATTTATTTTATTGTGAGCAATTATAGAGAACTTCAAGGAAAATAAGGATGAATGGTCACAATTATAGGAAAATTTCAAGCAAAATAAAGGCTGAATGTTACAATTATAAGTAATTTAAAAGGAAATAAAGGCTGAGTGGAGTAGTATAGGGTATTTAAAATGATATAAAGCAATACTTATGGGAATTTAAAGGAAAATAAAAGTTTGAGTGGAGTATTTATAGGGTATTTAAAATAAAATAAATGGGGTGAAGTATTTATATGGTATTTAAAATGAAATAAATGGCGAAAATAAATGGTTGAGTGAAGTATTTATAAGGTATTTAAAATGAAATAAAGGCTAAGTGGAGTAATTATTATGAAAATTTATGGGATTTGGAGAGAGAAAGTCTCTCATTCTTCTTCGTTGAAACTAGAATGGCAGAAAACCTGGATTTTGAAGAAAAAAAAAGCCCAAATGAACGCCCTGAGGTGCGCCTCTACCACCCAGACGAGCTCCAGCAAAGCCTTCAACTCACTCCCTCAAAACAGAGGCAGGAACACTGACACCTAGCCTCAAAGGCCGCCTTGAGGCGAACCTTTTAAAACACTGATTATATGACAAGTGAATGTGAAACTCTTTTCTAGTATATAGAAAAATGATGACAAATGAAACTTACTAACCTTGGAAAAGGTGACCCTTTGATGGGTTTCTGACCGTACTTTCTCCATGCCCACAGATCAGACGGAACTACTTCTCCAGTAGGCCTGCTGTTTGCAGCCGCTGGCGCTGGAATGCACACCACCTTCTTTGCCTGGCTCTTCCTGCTCATATAGATAATTAAGTATGATTAAATGTCTTACGTAAAAGTTAAACACACTATTTAAATTAGATTGGTGGGAGCGAATGAAATATCTCATTTTCTATCCCTGTTTTTTGTTGAAATTGAAAGGATGAAGTAATAGATGGTATATTCCAAAGGAGACCAATACCAATCGAAAAGCAGTGATCGATCCTTTCAGGCGGTGTGGATTGGGGTAGAAAAGTAGTTCCCAGATATATAAAAGATGAAAGCTAAGTGTGTGATTGTTATTGTGACACAAAGCAAAGCCCCATACCTTTTCGAGGTTTGATTAAACCCCAAAAAGACAAAGATGCATATCGTGTTTAGGTATCTATATGCTAGTTAGTAATGTTGGCATTTATCAATCTCACCTGGAAAACAGTCCTAGAGAGCTACTCCCTCTTCAAGACTGAAGACTTTAGAGCTAGTCAAACCTAAGAATATTGATATATTTTCTTTTATACAAGCAATAGTCAATCAAAATTTATCTAAATTACAGGAAAAGGGACCCAGACTTGAGTGCAGGAAGAGCATATACATAAATGTATATGTTTTTTTTATGCATATATATCGCTCTAACTAACTTGACTGCACCCTAAATCCTATTTGTATTAATAACAAATGCTTTAAATAACAAACCCTATTCTTAGATCTTCACCATGTATAAATCAAAACCCAAGTTGCATAAAGGCACTTTGTCATCAAGGTTGTTGATCTATAAAATGATGATGATGATGATACTGATAATGTAAACTTAACTACTAATCAGGATTAATTTATATAGCAGAAATTAAGTACTAATTAGAATAATTAATTCATGGAATCATGGTCAAGTTGTAAGAAATATTAAATGCTCTCTCATGGGTCCTCACCTTCGCTTGATCCCCGGATTCCGTGGAGATGAGATCTGCATCCCGGTGTTCGCGAGCAAGCAACCTTTTGCTGCTGATGAGCTGTTCGCATTAATAATCATGTCGCTTGCAATCATGGCAGCAGAATCTGGTGAGGTTTTTATCCCCCTAGGAGACGACGACACTGCTCCACCGATCACCGGCGAATCACACGGCGACATGGGTACCTTTGCACTTGGAGAGATCTGTAGCATCTGTGAGAATATGTTGCAAGGCCTCTTTATTGGATCACCATCAACCACAACAACACCACTTTGATGGTTGTGATGCCCAAGACTAAGTACATGATGACCGCCACCGCCACCGCCACCGCCACCAAAAGTAGTAGTTGTGACACCTTCCTCCACACGAGCTGTACAACTGGGGCTGCTGAAAAGGCTGGAGCTTGATATGTCTAGCTCGTTAAGAAGCGGATCGCGCATGTACGACGAAAATGGATCGCCAAAGTTGTCCTTAGCTTCTTCTTCTTCCATGGCTGATGAAGATGATGGAAATATCATGGGATGATCAGATGGGAAGTGCCACGTGTCGGCGTGAGGTTCTTGATGATCAGACGGATAAGCTCCAACGTTAGCAGTAGTTGTACCAGCTCTTAGTATGTCGGTTAAATCACCTTGATAATTCTCCATCCTAGTAATTGGCACGAACAAGCTGCACATGATATATGTACACTCTTAAGGCAAAAGCTGCAGCTTCAAGTTCAAGTATGTTATTTGAACCCTATTGTAGTAGTATTGGGAGGTTAAATCTGCTCCAAAAGAGAACTACAAGGCATGCAATTCTTGGCCTTCGTATTTGGGTGGCTTCTAATTTAATTAAGTAGATGGAGGAAGTTAAGATTTCACCGTAAAACCAAAGAAAAATACGCAACAGATTGAAATGTGAAAAAAAAGGGTTTTGATTATTAGGAGCAGGAGAGCAAAGATGTGGTTTTAGAAGGCTGATGTTGGATTCTTTTGTTCTTCTCAAAAACAAAGTTATGATGAGGGAGAGAATTGTTGGGAACGAAGCAATGGAAGAGATCAAGACTCGAGAGGGAGCTGACTTTTCATACAAAAGAGCTCTTCTCCATACGCAACAAAGGAAAGATAGAGAGAGAGAGAGTTTAATATGAAATTGCTGAATAACTAATGATAAATTAATTATCATTGAGCTAACTGTAGTGCTTGTTTTTTATTTGTTAATTTAATATCATGTATATTTTCTCTGTCATAAAAATAAAAGAAAGACCTTTGCCAAAAAAATAAAAAAAATCCCTTCCTTTGTGTCAGAAACAAGTGATAGGAAAGTAAAGAGGCGGCAAGTAGCCGCATTTCTCGGAGGAACGTTTCCAAACTTGAACAACTATTCTTCGTTTCTTTCAACTTTGAGTTGCCTTCATTCTTCTTTTGTTGATTTGCCCCCTAAATTTGTTTGGAAATGTCAAGTTTCTCCTTAAATTTTAATTTTAGCCGATTATCCTAACTGAATTTTTTTTAATTAGTCAATTTTTCCTTTTAACTTTAATTAGCCAATTCCCCCTGAACTATTATGATTAGCCAATTCCCCCATTGGCGTTAGATTTTATAGTTGTTTCATTCTTTTTGCCCTCATATAGTTGTTTCCGTGATCAAGATTGATGAAATTTTTAAAAATCTAACGTTAGGGGGAAATTGGCTATTTATAAAAGTTCATGGGGATAATTGGCTAAAATTAAAGTTCAATGGGGAAATTGGCTAAGTATAAAAGTTCAAGGGGTAATCAGCTAAAATTAAAGTTCATGGGGGAATTGGCAACTCCATACAAGTTCAGGGGGCAAATCAACAAATATGCCATCTATCTTTGATGGTGATCATGTGGTGCTTATTAGGACTCGCCCAACCCTCAAAGAAATGAGGAGAAATTAGACTCTCTTAAAGTGAGACTCTTCAAGAACTCTTTGTCACCTTACATTTTAATGTTAACTTCCATGCCAACATTATAAAACATTGTGTAAAAAATATGAGGTGGCAGAAAATCCCACTTTTGAGAGTCTCCTAATTAGCATTGCTCAAGAGGTGGTAGAAAGTTCATAGAGAGTCCCACTTTTAAGAGTCTCTTTAGCATTTCTCAAGAAACGAGTTTACGGGGGAAATGTTGTATTGTCTTGTCTTGTAAGCATATCTTATAATTACACTTACACACTATCATTGAAGGGTTTAAGTGCATGTAAGCTATATCCCCACATACTCGAGAATTCAACTATTACATTAGGGTTTAATACATTTTAGACCTCTTCATTCATTATACATTTATTTTTAAATGAGTTCTTAACTAGTTGGTAGTACTCATGTGACCTTTATACAAATTATATCACATGCAATTTGTGGATGCAAATTTCTTCCTCCTCGATCTTGGACGATTTTGCACCTACAAAACAATTAACACCTTAGGTTAAAGCCAAGAGCCTCACGGGCCCACGATGAATGGGGGGGGCTTTGGCCGAAGAACCTCCGATGCCAAAGTTAGAATTTAGGGAGAAAGAGTGTTTAGAGAATTTTGGGATTTTTGCCAAAGTGTTGGAATTAGCTTTTTGGTGAGAATGGGAGTATATTTATAGGGATAGGAGGTGGCTAGGGTTTTTAGGTTTAATTTAGGTTTAATTAGCCAATTTATTTGGCTATTAAACATAAGATGAATGTTTTGGTGGTTTTTGAATTTATTGGGTAATAAAAAGGAAGAAATGGTGAAAAAGGTAGAAAAAAGTGATGGATTAGGTTTTGAAATGGGGATAGCCGGCCATGTGGTGTTTTAGGGTTAAATTGGATGTATTTTGTAGTTATTTGGATATAATGGATGGTTTAATTGACAATTAATGGGTTAATTAGGCAATAAACCCATTAATTAGCCAATTAACATAATTTAAAAGGAATGTGTTTGGGAATTACCTTGTAGAAAGGATTTGATGAGATGGACTTTGAATTGTTACCTATTTTGGGCACTTCTGTCTTGGTTGAAAGAGGGTTGCCCGCTGCTTGCGCGTAGGAACCTCGTTGTACTGCAAGGGTATTTTTGTCATTTTTGTCCAAAAATCCACGTGTCGCCCTGTGAATATTTTTGGCTCCACACAATTTGTTTTTTTTTTTTTTTTTTTTTTTTTAGTGATTGTGATCGCTATCTTGTTTTGTTGAGTAAGAGTTGATCCGTACACGTAGCAAAGAACTATGAGGAGGAAGCTTGTTGAACATGTTTTATTACAATTAATTGTTTTTTTTTTTTTAAGAACAATGACGAGTTACCTTTTTAAATCGAAAGAAAAACATCAATATATGGTATAATGGTAATATCGAAATTATTGTTACTACTACATCATGACCTTTTAAATGTTAATCCCACAGGGCTATAAACAATACAATTTAAAGAGGATGCTGTTGATAAATTTCAGGAGGTCTTCAAATCAAATAGCCTTCAACGTAATAGATAGCCAAACCAAGATGGAGCTATTCCTGCCACCGAGGTGGAGCCTCTCCTGCCATAAAAATGCCACGCCTATGTGGTTCAAACTTGAGGGTTTCCTTTGCATTTCTCAACTGTTTCAGAAGCCAATCTAATTTCCAGAAAAGTTGTAGTTGTTCTTGGCAACGACTTTAAAGTTCATCTTCATTCCACAATATAAAACTTCATATGCGGCTTTTGAAGAATCAGCTGAATTAATCAAGGACTCTCGAGTATGATTAATCAGTTAATCTTTTTTCAAATAAAGACAAAAAGTATGATTAGCGTTTTGAAAAGGTGATTATGATGAAACTGAGACATATAAACTGAGCTCTACTATAAAATGTTGGAATGATGAAGGACAAGATTAGGATTAGAATCGTAATGAAGTATGTTTATTATAAGGTTAATTTGATTCTATATGTATCTGTTGTAATAGGTCAGATAAAGTGCCTTCTGTTTGGTCCAAAAGTTGGGTTCCTTTTTGGAGTCTTGTAAGACCACTTCAAAGATCAAAAATGGTGCTAAGCAAGTAACATAATAAGTATGTATCATATGGATTAATATCACGTTTGATTAGACATGTTTTTGGGTTAAGGACTTCTCCACCAAAAGAAAAGGTTTGGTGACAAATATAATGGGAGGAGATCCAGTCCAAAGCTCAGGGATTAAGTGATTCAGGTTTTTGAAATTTGATCAAACAACTAAAAACAAAAAAATTAGTAAAAATTTTAAAAAATTATAATAATTTTTTACCGTTTAATCAAATTTCAAAAACTCATATAACTTGGTTCCTGGGCTTTAAAGAGAGGGACTCGGATAAGATTTCTTTCCAAATATAATGGACTAACGACATCATTGAGGCCATCACCGTCCTCATATGTGATTGATTAGACATTTTCAGAATCTACCAAAGGTAAAGGTAGCCGGCTCTCTCTCTCTCTCTCTTTCTCTCTCTCTCTCAAGGGCACTTGGAGGTTTTTGGCTTTTGAATCTTTTTAGGATAATGTTATTTACACATTTATTTTTATCTTTCATATACTTTTATGTTTTAGTCATTATTATTTTTCAATCTATTCAATACGAGAACTTAAAATTGAAAAATATATAAGAGGTAAAAATAATTAAGTGTCTAGATAGCATTATCCTTCTTTATAACGTCACTTTTGCCATCCGTATTTCTTATTACTTTCCTTTCTATATCTCTTGTGGCACATATTCACACTGTGTCACTCACTACCATAGGAGGTGGAACTAAAATTTGAATTCGACCGACAAGTCTATTTGTCAACCTAACAAGTGGTAGAGCCGTAGAGGGTTAGTTATTCACACAATCACAAGATACAATTGATAGTGGTTGATGGATGTGAATCACACGGTGAGTATTACATCAATTGATAATTTACAGTGTGCACAAATAGGTCTCAAATCAGCTAATTCAATCATTCAAAGTCATTGATACGTGTTGAATGACTATTGACATTGATTGATGGATGTGAATCTCACGGTAATTCACAAATTCACACCTTACACTCACAAGTCTCAAACTAACTAATTCAATGATTCAAAATCATTCTTATGTACGTGGTGAACGATTATTTTGACAAAAATTAATTCTTCCCGACTTAACAAATCACCACATTAAGTAAGTGCTACTGGCTTGGCCAACCTGTTGTAATTTTATATCAATAAGCAGCTAGGTAGCTAAGAACCCAAAATTTACGATCATGATCAAATTGGTCATGAAATGCTTAAACTTCTTAAAAAATAAGACCCCAACTGACTTCTAAGGACCAGTTCAACTCGGCACCCTAAAAACAAAAGGGTCTTAATTAAGATTTAAGTAATCCAATCTATAAAATCCCTATAGTTTTAATTTGCTAAGTCATTACATATTGACTGGCTTTCAGACAAACGCTTGCCCCACGTTCTTGCATGACAAGCTCTCCCACTCCCTCCCACAAGAGAACAAAATTAAACTGGGATTCTCTGCGCAGTTCTCTACTGGGTTTTTGTCTTCCCACAAGAATCCCTAGGCCATGTGAAGCCGGCACATAATTAACTATTATAATTATACAAAATTCAACAAAACTTTGTTTATATGTTTGGTTTAATAACACCATATTATATGTCACACATGTAATATATAATTTAAGCATCGGTCCATGACTCATTAGGTTTTTTTTTTTTTTTTTTTTATTCCAGCCTTCCAAGCTTACGAATGTACCTCTAGTTAAATTATGCAAAAAATGAGGTGTCCTTAGTACAATTTTATAATAATTCCATATGTTTCAGTCCTAATTATGATAACGTTTTGCTGATTTGTACACATGACACTCTGACATGAAAATGCTACAAATATCAAATTTGTACACTACTCAAATGATGCAGATAAAATTTTAAAATTTTAGCTTTTTTTAATGATTTAAAAAAGAAATCTAAGTATCAACAGTCACATCATATAATCTACACAAAAAATATTATAAAATTTTGGATCTCTCTAGCTGACATTATTTGGTTATGCATTTCCACACCTTTCAACGTCACCAAACCAGCCTACCGCCAACCTCACCGGTGTGTACCTGAACCGACTACAAAAATTCGATAAATATATAGTGCCCATCCATTATCCTCTACATGGATGGCTGTGATTTACTTGCCACCAGCTATACCATTCTATTATTCTAATGCCCTGGTCCCACATAAGCAAGGTCAAAGTGGGGGTCGACGTTAAAATAACACAACACAGAACCCTTTTTAATCTAGGGTTTTGAGGTTTGTGAGCGACATGGATTGGATCCATGTATCATAATCTTAAAGATCTATCAGATTATTAAAATTTGATTTAACAGTTAGAGTTATTATAATTTTTAAAATGAACTCGTGTTTAAAGCTGTTAGATCAAATTTCAATAGTTAATGGATCCTTAAAATTAGGATACATGGATCCGAAGATGATCCATGTTCATTTGTGAGTGACTAATTAGGGTTTGATATGATACAGAGAGAGAACCTTGTGTAAATTACGAACGTCGATCCTAGGCAGCCAATGAGAGAATGACAAATTAAATTCCCACTTGTAAATTTATCATTTAGTCCTTGCTTGGCAATGCATGAAAGGTGGGGTTTTGGCCCCTCAACACCAACCACAGTGCATGCCTATTGCGTAGGCTAGGCTATTTATCAAAATTAAATAAAATAAAAATAATTGGGCCAAATAAAAAAAATAAAAACAAATGGGTCTATTATTATTTTTTTTATTACAAACGATCTTATTATTATAATTTAAACTAAAGTGATGGAGAATAGTTCAAACTCAAGACATAATACATTGAAAATGAAAGCCAAATCAATCAGAAAAATTCACCACTTTTGATTCAGTTGGCTAGATAATTTATTTTTTATTTTAGTAGGTGTTGGTTCATATGTGGGAGTGCACCTTAATGTGTGAAACAAGGGAGCTTCTTCCCCTCTTGGTAATGCAAAACTTCTATTTCTTGAGGAAACCATTGAAATAATACTATAACGAGTAATACTAAGGAAACTAAACGTGTAGATTAAATTTTGTAAACTAAATGACATGTAAGTTAATAATTGGATTATTACTTCACTATTTATTAACTTGTTTATTACTTATTGATGATACATCATTTAGTTTGCAAATTTCATTTATAAATTTAATCTACTTAGCATTACCATTACTCACATATCCCATAAACGGTGTGCCACGGGGCCCTTTTCCCATGTGATTATAATGACTTTACTCCCGGTGAGAAGAAGTTAAAAGATTAATTTGGTGCTCGGAATACTGAATACTTCATATATTTTAGCAATGTGTGTTGAGAAATATTTTTTTTATATTTTTATTATGAGAGGAGCTATTTGTTTCTAATTGGTTGGCAGGCATCAAAAAAAAAAAAGGGGTTGGCAGTTAGGAGAGGGAGGGAGGGAGGGAGGGAGGGAGAGAGAGAGAGAGAGAGAGAGGGAGGGAGAGGGGGAGAGAGAGAGAGAGAGAGGCCTAGCAAACGAGTCGTGTCAATCGTGTTCGTGTAGTTTTCGTGTAACACCTGTTATCTTAACGGGTCGTGTCGTGTCACACCTGTTATCTTAACGGGTCTTTAACAGGTCGGGTCACTTTACCCAACGGGTAAAGTGACCCGACCCGTTATGACTCGTTAAGAAAAATATTTTTTTTTTCTTAAATTTGCACATACCACACATTGTCACATAAATAATACTTCAAAACATTAAAACACATTTGTCATTTAAGGACTACATCTACACTCGAAAATAAGAGCCTCATAAAAAATACATCCATACACTACTAATCTATTACAAATATTAAATGTGCAAGGATATGACAAATGAAACCGTTTTTATTTTCAAGGTTGTGAAGCCTTTCTCAAAAGTTTAAACCTTGCCAATGGAACACAAAACTTAATGAAAGTGACCCACTAGAGTGTTTATTCGTACTTTCATTAAGTATAACATAAGATTTTGTGGTATCCACTAGTGTAAATATTTTAAATTGAAGATCGAATTCATTCATTGTATTCATATAGGGTCAAGGAGTGTAGTTGTAAAAAATCATCAAAATCGGAGTTAAAATAACCGTTAAATTGTGATTTTTCGTTTATAACCGTCGAAAAGTTTTGTCCCGTTACTTAATCTTTAAATGTTTGTTTTTTGCAATTTTTTGGTGTACAAACAAGTATGACGGTTAGATAGTTGAAACTAGTTTTGTAGAATGCGTATCTCATCAAAACAATAGATTCGCTAACACTTAAGAGTTTATTCTTACTTTCATTAAGTATAACATAAGATTTTGTGGTATCCACTAATGTAAATATTTTAAATTGAAGATCGAATTCATTCATTGTATTCATATAGGGTCAAGGAGTGTAGCTGTAAAAAATCATCAAAATCGAAGTTAAAATAACCGTTAAATCATGATTTTTCGTTTATAATCGTCGAAAAGTTTTATCTCGTTACTTGATCTCTGAATGTTTATTTTTTGCAATGTTTGGCATATGCAATCTCGAAGTATATACAAACATGTTTGACGGTTGGATCGTCGAAACTAGTTTCGTAGAATGCATATCCCATCAAAACAATAGATTCACTAACACTTAAAGATTTTATTCATACTTTCATCAAGTATAACATAAGATTTTGTGATATCCACTAGTGTAAATATTTTAAATTGAAAATCTAATTCATTCACTATATTTATATAGGGTCAAGGAGTGTAGCTGTAAAAAAATCATCAAAATCGGAGTTAAAATAACTGTTAAATCGTGATTTTTCGTTTATAACCGTCGAAAAGTTTTGTCTCGTTGCTTGATCTCTAAATGTTTGTTTTTTGCAATTTTTGGCATATGCGATCTCGAAGCATATACAAACAAGTTTGACGGTTAGATCGTTGAAATTAGTTTCGTAAAATGCGTATCTCATCAAAACAATATATTCACTAATACTTAAAAAGTTTATTAATATTTTCATTAAGTATAACATAAGATTTTGTGGTATCCACTAGTGTAAATATTTTAAATTGAATATCGAATTCATTCATTGTATTCATATAGGGTCAAGGAGTGTAGCTGTAAAAAATTATCAAAATCGGAGTTAAAATAACCGTTAAATCGTGATTTTTCGTTTTTAACCGTCGAAAAGTTTTGTCCCGTTACTTGATCTCTGAATGTTTATTTTTTGCAATTTTTGGCATATACAATCTTGAAGTATATACAAACATGTTTGACGGTTGGATCGTCGAAACTAGTTTCGTAGAATGCGTATCCCATCAAAATAATAGATTCACTAACATTTAAAGATTTTATTCATACTTTCATCAAGTATAACATAAGATTTTGTGGTATACACTAGTGTAAATATTTTAAAGTGAAGATCGAATTCATTTAGTGTATTCATATAGGGTCAAGGAGTGTAGCTATAAAAAATTATCAAAATCAGAGTTAAAATAACCGTTAAATCGTGATTTTTCGTTTATAACCATCGAAAAGTTTTGTCTCGTTACTTGATCTCTGAATGTTTTTTTTTTTTTGCAATTTTTGGCATATACAATCTCGAAGTATATACAAACATGTTTGACGGTTGGATCGTCGAAATTAGTTTTGTAGAATATGTATCCCATCAAAACAATAGATTCACTAACATTTAAAGATTTTATTCATACTTTCATCAAGTATAACATAAGATTTTGTGGTATCCACTAGTGTAAATATTTTAAATTGAAGATCGAATTCATTCATTGTATTTATATAGGGTCAAGGAGTATAGCTGTAAAAAATCATCAAAATCGGAGTTAAAATAACCATTAAATCGTGATTTTTCGTTTATAATCGTCGAAAAGTTTTGTCCGGTTACATGATCTCTGAATGTTTGTTTTTTGCAATTTTTGGCATATGCAATCTCAAAGCATATACAAACAAGTTTGACGGTTGGATCGTCGAAACTAGTTTCGTATAATGTGTATCCCATCAAAACAATAGATTCACTAACATTTAAAGATTTTATTTATACTTTCATCAAGTATAACATAAGATTTGTGGTATCCACTAGTGTAAATATTTTAAATTGAAGATCGAATTCATTCATTGTATTTATATAGGGTAAAGGAGTGTAGTTGTAAAATATCATCAAAATCAGAGTTAAAATAACCGTTAAATCGTGATTTTTTGTTTATAACCGTCGAAAAGTTTTGTCCCGTTACTTGATCTCTGAATGTTTGTTTTTTGCAATTTTTGGCATATGCGATCTCAAAGTATATACAAACAAGTTTGAAGGTTGGATCGTTGAAACTAGTTTCCCAAAATGCGTATCTCATCAAAACAATATATTCTCTAACACTTGAGAGTTTATTAATATTTTCATTACGTATAACATAAGATTTTGTGGTATCCACTTGTGTAAATATTTTAAATTGAAGATCAAATTCATTCATTGTATTTATATAGGGTCAATAAGTGTAGCTGTAATAAATCATCAAAATCGGAGTTAAAATAACCGTTAAATAGTGATTTTTCATTTATAACCGTTGAAAAGTTTTGTCCCGTTACTTGATCCCTGAATGTTTGTTTTTTGCACTTTTTGGCATATGCGATCTTGAAGCATATACAAACAAGTTTGACGGTTGGATCGTTGAAACTAGTTTCACAAAATGCGTATCTCATCAAAACAATATATTCACTAACACTTAAGAGTTTATTAATATTTTCATCAAGTATAACATAAGATTTTGTGGTATCCACTAGTGTAAATATTTTAAATTGAAGATCGAATTCATTCATTGTATTCATATAGGGTCAAGGAGTGTAGCTGTAAAAAATTATCAAAATCGGAGTTAAAATAACCGTTAAATCGTGATTTTTTGTTTATAACCGTCAAAAAGTTTTGTCATGTTACTCTATCTCTGAATGTTTGTTTTTTGCAATTTTTGGTGTATGCGATCTCGAAGTATATACAAACATGTTTGACGGTTGGATCGTTGAAACTAGTTTCGTAGAATGCGTATCCCATCAAAACAATAGATTCACTAACACTTAAGAGTTTATTCATAATTTCATCAAGTATAACATAAGATTTTGTGGTATCTACTAGTGTAAATATTTTAAATTGAAGATCGAATTCATTCATTGTATTCATATAGGGTCAAGGAGTGTAAATGTAAAAAATCATCAAAATTAGAATTAAAATAACCGTTAAATTGTGATTTTTTGTTTATAACCGTCGAAATTTTTTGTCCCGTTACTTGATTTCCGAATGTTTGTTTTTTGCAATTTTTGGCGTATGCGATCTCGAAGCATATACAAACAAGTTTGACGGTTGGATCGTTGAAACTAGTTTCGTAAAATGTGTATCTCATCAAAACAATAAATTCACTAACACTTAAAAGTTTATTCATATTTTCATTAAATATAACATAAAATTTTGTGGTATCCACTAGTGTAAATATTTTAAATTGAAGATCGAATTCATTCATATAGGGTCAAGGAGTGTAGCTGTAAAAAATTATCAAAATTGGAGTTAAAATAATCATTAAATCGTGATTTTTCGTTTATAACCGTCAAAAGGTTTTGTCTCGTTACTTGATCTCTGAATGTTTGTTTTTTGCAATTTTGGCGTATGCGATCTCGAAGTATATACAAACATGTTTGACGGTTGGATTGTTGAAACTAGTTTCGTAGAATGCGTATCCTATCAAAACAATAGATTCACTAACATTTAAGAGTTTATTCATACTTTCATCAAGTATAACATAAGATTTTGTGGTATCCACTAGTGTAAATATTTTAAATTGAAGATCGAATTCATTCATTGTATTCATATAGGGTCAAGGAGTGTAGCTGTAAAAAATCATTAAAATCGAAGTTAAAATAACCGTTAAATCGTGATTTTTTGTTTATAACCGTCAAAAAGTTTTGTCTCGTTACTTGATTTGTGAATGTTTATTTTTTGTAATTTTTTGCTGATGCGATCTCGAAGCATATACAAACAAGTTTGACGGTTGAATCATTGAAATTAATTTCGTATAATTCGTATCCCATGAAGTTCAATGGTGTGTGTGTGTGTATATATATTTATTTATTTATTAAGTAGATTTAAATCTATTTATTTTGTATGTATAATTATTATAGTTTTTAGGGGTATACAATTTAATTTAAAATTTAATATATATATATATAAATATAACTATTATAGTTAATATTTTGGGGGTATAATTATTATAGTATATATAATTATTATAATTATTATAGCTAATTTAATATGTGTACATATATATATATATAATTATTATAGTTTTTAGGCGTATAAAATTGTTAAATTAATATATATAGTAATTATAGTTTTTTTTTAGGGTTATAAAATTATTAAATTAATATTCTGCTTATCGTGTATCGTGTTACCTACGTGTATACCCGAAACAACTCGTTATCTTAACAGGTGCTTATCGGGTTACCCGATAACGACCCGTTTCGTTATCGTGTCGACCCGAACACCTGTTAATTTGGTGTCGTGTCGTGTCGTGTCGGGTTATCGGGTCGTGTCAGGAATTGCCATGCCTAAGAGAGAGAGAGAGAGTTAAGATGGTATTGATAAAGGGACACAGGTGTGAGGTTTAGAAAAAAAAAATACTAAAACTTATTCGTACAAAATTACTTTAATGCCTACATTGTTGTCTTTTCTAATACTTTCTTTTAGTTTTGTATTTAAGGTTATAGTAGCAATTTTGTTAGTTTTTGATTGACAAACTATAAAATGTAGTTTAGATAAATTAGAAGTAGTAGAGAGCAAACACTTTGTGTGTGTGAACAATTTCTCTTAATAAGTGCATATTTTTTTTAATATTACATAATTACTGTTTTGTCCTCCTTATGTAAATATTATGTATCAAAAGTGAGGGTAAAATATGGAAAAATAAGTATATAAAGAGGGTAAAATAGGAAAACAGGGATATGGTTGTTATTTTGTCAAAATGTACAAAATTACTATTTTGCCATTCTCATGTCAATATTGTGTATTAAAAAATGAGGGCAAAATTGAAAAAAGTGGAGGAAAAAAAGTTGACAAGGGCTTTTCTCTTAATAATAGTATAGATTAACAGTTAAAATATTCGGTGTACCACCCAAGAAAGCCGTAGTCCTCCTTGCTTGGCTGCACGCTTTCACATATATCCCATCTTTTTTTATGCTTCATATTGTAGAAATCTATCCCTTTGTAATATAGGAAACCCTCATGCTATTTTTGGGTGAGGAACTTCCAAATCTCACATTTTGTGTGTCTTGTCTCATTGGACTACTTCTAAAAGGGTTAAAAAAAAAGTGCTTTTAACATTGTTCAACTTAAAAAATAAAAAGTAGTTACGGATCCAAAAATGCTTTCTAGAGAAGCACTCAGCGTATGCTTCTTCAAGAATCATTTTCAAATGCGTTCCAGGAAACACTTTGAGATTTTAATAAAAAATGTCGTGCTCTTCAAATAAAATCGCTTTGTTTCCTATATAAACAATCCCAAACGAGACCTTAGTTCGTTGCAGCTTTTAGGTTTTTGAGCTTCTGGCCCATTCTAGTAATAAAAATAAGTAAACATACATGGAGAGGCTGCTGTTAATAAGGAATTATGGACACTAAAGAAAAGTTCATCTCTGAGTTTCTTTACCGCTGATTTCAAAGGGCTAGAAATTGGAAACAAGTTAAGACAATAATACATGAAAAATTTACATGTCGTAGGTACGCAAAAATAAGCGTCGCTTAACTCCAACCATATGCCTTGTCACTAAACCTCTATACGAGCACAAAACATCGAGCAAAGCTCACTAAAACCTTGGAAGTAGACAACGATTTCGACATATATGAGTAACATATCAAGTGTTCACTATTCTATAGAGCAACAAACACATTTTGGCCATGACCTCGACACACGCCGACTCATAAATCAATCATTTATCGTAGCCTAATTGTCAAGCTCAACCTCCTTTCCTCTAATCTACATGATTATATGGTGCCTGGACACAAGAAATTATACTTACGAATGCAATTAAACTACAAATTACAGTATTCCCCTACCATTTTCCTTTCTTTTGCAGTGTTGTAAGTTCTCGCTTTCAATTTCCTTCCAGCTGGATAATAACTTGTACACTTTGCTTGTTATCTTCGTGGTGGTTTGTGTTGATGTAGTGGGGGTCTAGTAGATTGCCGTGAAGGCTGAGAGCCTCCTGAGACACCCAACTGGTTGGGCACTCGTTGGGGAGAGGTTTCCTGAATTGGGGGGTTCGAAGGATCAGGTGTGTCTGGAAAAGGCAAACCAAATGGAGGTATGAGACTGCAAATACAATGTAGAACTAGGAAGACGATACTGAGGAACTCGATTGCAACAGGCACATACCAAATAATGATTTAACAGATGGCCGCTTTGGCTTGGTATTCTTTTTCTTCAACTCAGCTGCATCAGAGCACATTTAATGGTCAGTGAGCTCTAGCGCTATATCAACCGAATAGCTCATCCCCACCCCCAACACAAATAAAAAGTACTACCAATTGACATGTATATTGGTTTTTCCTATTTATACACATATTCCTAATTCTTATTAATAGCTTCCTTTTTTATCTAACCATTTAATAGGTAATACTTACCAATGCCAGGCATATGATGCTCATCAACAATTTCATAATTCTTGTAGGTATAGCCAACGAAATTCGTATCCATGGAAGAAAGCATCTGGAATGAATGAAAGTACATGATTATTGATTAATCAGTCAGCACATAAAATCAACCGGATGACAGCAAGACTTACTAACACTAGCACAGAAACAACAAAGACCAACCCATGAAGAAAGTTACTAGCGTCTGAAACCAGAAGAAACCCAAGACTAACCATAACCCTTCCAGAAGAATTAGGTATAACCCTTGAGAAATTTATACGATAAAATTTGATTTTCCAAATTTCTGATATTCATTATAACTAGTATATTTCATAAGATAGAATGATTTGTGTTGATGCACAAAACCGGAGGTCTTGGAACAACGTAAATCCGATCGTGAATCTGCAAGAAAGTAAAGAACACAAGATGTATCGTGGTTCACCCCAATGTTTGGACTACGTCCACACTAATGTTGATATTGTTTCACTTTGAATGGTGAATATACAAGAAGGCTAGAGGTAGTGTGCTCTCAAGCCTATTTTCTGTGTGCTCTCTTCCCATGGCCTAAAACTTGGCCTCCCCTAATGAGGAGAGTGAGGAGTCCTTTTATAGAATAAGGGCTCCTCACTTATTACATATTTACCCCTTCATTTATTACATAATTACATTTGAGTCCCCCGAGTATTTATACGAGGTCTAAATACAGAGGCCGAGGTCTAAATACGGAGGCCCTAAGTATGGTACAAACAATTTGTATAAACCTAATGAATGTGTGTGTGTATAGTAAGTGATTGAAGATTAGGGTAACCCCTAGCATATCTTGATAAGATACCATGACTTGTATAAACTTGATGAATTATGTTAAACAAGCCAACGCAATGTGTGTGTGTAGTAAATTGATTGAAGATCCCAATCATGAACATATGAGAAGTGAAACTGAAGTATTAAATATTATTTTATGAATAAAGACCCGAAAACTGCATTAACACCCTAAAAAGGTGATGACAACTAGTATTGAAATGTCATGAAGTGATCTAACTGTTACTCAATACTACCCCCATTACTCTGAATCTCAAAACTAGCAATCAAGTGAAGCAAGAATAATGCATATTTGCTAGACCAGTGTATATTCAATATTGGATGATATCTGCCTGCAAACTTTTTCCGCAAGGCATATAATTTAATTTACTTTTCCTCACACAACAGTTCTTTTTTTACTGAGTATAGGAGAACTACTTTCACATTAACTTCCTAGACAACCAAACTAAGTGCAATCTATATTCTTCCTTTAATTTGAAGAAAACTATCAAATCCTATTTTGCAGTACTCCTGCTAAAGCTAATTTGCAGGCACCCTATACAGATGCAAACTCAAGTAAACTTCGATACTTGCCTTTCTCCACGGACCAGATTTTGTCGAAGTCTCTACTGGAGCCCCCAACTGCAACCATGAAAAGAAAACGGAATTCAAGATAATGGTGAGCTAGATAAGGAAAGATGGGAAACCGTCAACACTTGGATAGGTATCATTATTTTCCTCACCTCATCAAACTTCTCAAAGTTTTGAGTGTCTAACTCATTGTTAACCTCTGGTATGAAAGCCGCTTCCATCTGATATAATCTATCCCATTGTAACCCATCAAACCATGGGTGAGCCTATCATAAGGAAACACATTTCAACTCTTTTTTTACTTAACCAAGTAAAACATCAGTCAACCAATAATGAGAAAGAGAGGGAATCTGTGAAGCGTGCTAACTTTTATTTCATGAGCTCCTTGCGTCCCAAGCCTCTGCTCGACATTGCAGAGGAGCTTGCAAATGAGATCCTTAGCTTCAGGAGAAAGCTTTGCTTCTTCTGGGAATTTCAGATGAGTTCTCCAGTTAACAATCTGCATGGCATAACTAACGATTTGTTTGATAAGAATATACAAATAAGATGTCAGCAGGAGATTCCTCAATTAGTACTGCTTTCAAAATAACTATAGTTCCAGAAAATAAGGATACAACAGGACTCCATTTCTTAAATCTGCATTGTTAAACCTATTCAGAAATCTGAATGTTGCATATTACAAAGTCAAACAGAAAAAAATCAAAATTCAGTTTGCCTTTCTGCATGTTGACATTGGTTCTTCGGAATAGAAAGGTGGAAATCCTACAAGCATCTCATACATGATTGCACCAAGAGACCACCTGATATAGAAATTCCGTTACAAATGCTATATCACTCTCACATGTCCCAAGGTGAAAAATGTCCGGAAAAAGTGAACTAACCAGTCACATTCCATTCCATATCCTTTCTTCAGCAATACTTCCGGAGCAATGTAATCTGGAGTTCCAACCGTTGAATAAGCCTAAATGACATATGTAAGGGCCATTTTATGTAAAAATTTGAAGATTTGTTACAAAACACTTGAAGAGAAAGCAGAATCAAATTACCGTACAAGAGGAATTAACAAGAAGTTCATGTCTGAAGTATAAATTGTAAGCAACAGAGCATAGCAAGAAAAAAATAATACTTTTCCCTCAAAGATAACATTATTCCTGTTGTGCATCCCGTTTTATGTAATATCCATGAGTGTCATGCCAATCTATGACTATGAGGCACCAGTTTAAGTAATTCCTAGATGGTATATTTCCTTTTCCTTGCTTCCTTGTTGAGTAGGAATCTGAATGGGTGCATAATCTAGCACAGGAACATAGAAACACTCTAACCGGACCAAAAGCTGAGTAAACCCAGAAAAGAAACAGAACATACCAGCATTCGCCTGTTCTTTTGCCAGTGCAATAACTTTTCCTGCTGGGTCCGTTTTGGTGTTGTGGGAAGGTTAGAATGCTTATGACTCGCTGAAAGGGAATTTGAATTCCTTCCAACCCCGTTGTCATTCTCACTAAGATCTGGAAAGCTATTAGAGCCCAAAGGCTTACACAACCCAAAATCTGAAAGCTTCATGTGGCCGTGAGAGTCGAGCAATAAATTATCAGGCTTAATATCCCTACAAAAAATATTAAAATTCAGACTCACACGACATTTGAGGTGAACATCTGAGAAGCAAATAAGATAAACACAGTTCTGCATCAAATAAAGCCAGCCAAAAGAAGTTTGATTCAACTTTGCATAAGGTTGCATGGCTTAAGGTTCAGATTAGTTATACCATAATAAGTGAAAATATTACCTGTGGATGTAGTTGTGCTTGTGAATAGATTCAATGGCAAGGACCGTCTCTCCAACGTAAAACCTGGCTTCGTCTTCAGTCAAGATATCTTTGCGCATTAGTAATGTCATCATATCACCCCCCGGAAGATACTCCATTATAAGATACAAAAATTCTTCGTCTTGAAAGGAGCAGTAGAGCTTAACGATGTAAGCACTATCAACCTCAGCAAGAAGATTTCTTTCAGCTTTAACATGTTCCACCTTCCATGCAAGAAAAGATGTATGAATAAATATGAACTTATCAATATATAAGTAAATAAAAGCAAGCACATTTCTTCCAAGTTACTTTCTTTTCGCGCGGGCAAGTTCATTTCCAACAATTCAGATAGAACTCATAGTTCTTCAGCAAGACTTTATCAAATCTACAATAAAGTCAGTTGCGATTACTGGCAGTAAAACAGTACCTGGCCTCTCCGGAGCATCTCCGATTTCTTAAGCTTTTTCATGGCATATACATGCCCAGTAGTTTTTTCTCTACAAATTCTGACCTGCATTTTCGCAACACATACAATATAAAGCCAATGCATTCGACTTAAACAAAAAGCCGATTGACAACAAAGTATAATGATAACCTCTCCGAATGCACCCCTTCCGATAATAGTCAAAAGCTGAAAGTCATCAACCCCCATTTTATGCCTCTGAAGGTGCATATACTCCGTCTCCTTCTGCTCCAAATACTTCAACACATTCATCTGATCCTCCTGCGAAACATCCGCATCCGCCAGCCGCCTTTCGAGCATCCACCGCCTGCAATTCCACACACAATAACACCAGATTGGAACCCAAATTCAACACAATCTATCAACCAGCTTCAATTCAAAAAAACGTTGCCCAATTTGACAAGTCATAGCTAGTCAACTCACCTCTCCTTCCTATCCTCCAAGGACTTCATTTGTGCCTTGTAATGGTTCTCAATGTACTGTTTGGCCGCCTCCACCTTCTGTTTCGTCACGCTCGACGGCGCCTCATCGGAAGCAGAATTCTGCTGCTCGTCTTTCGAATTCTCAGCCGCCGCCTTCTTCTTCACCCTCGGCTGGAACTTCTGAAGCCAACTCCTCGCAGAATCCATGGCTGAAAATTTACAGTCCTTCTCCTCCCTGCAGTTCAATCCAATCCAATCCAACTCAATTTCCCCAAAAAAAAAACGAAAAAATGGAATTAAAAAAAAAATCGTAAACGATTAATAATTCGTTATCAATTGTGAATTAGAACACTAACTGATTGCAGAGAAGAAGATCGTGAGATTTCACGTGGGAAGTAACTGAATCAACGAGAAAAGCATATGAGTTTCTCTACTGCCTCCTTTTCTTACTTTAACCCAGAAGACTCGGGAATAAAAACAAAGATTAATTAATTAATTAATTAATTTCGTTTTTAAAACTAATTAATTAGTGATAGGTTGTCTGAAATTACAAAACAATTCTTACGTTGTAAGGCTGGAGGAAAAGGAGCGGTCTATTAAGTGAGGGTATTATGGGGGGAAGTGCGGAGATTTGCGATGTTAATTAGGAGTCGTGGGACTCACGATGACGTGGACAGGGGGGATTGCGTTCTTGTTAAGGTGGTCCTTCCAGCCGGCTAGGGAAGGGAAAAGTGACCGGCAGTTGGGTTCGGGACCGACACGTGTCGGCGAACTTGATGGCTCGAAGTTTATGGGCATAAGGGCGCGCGAACTTTGGTTTGACGCGTTTTTGAGCGTCCCTGAATCCTGGCCGTACACGTCAGCGGGGCTGTGGTTGCTGGGTAACCTGGGTCGATATTGGCGTTTGAAAACGCGTGGGAAACTAAACCATGGTCAAGAACTTAATCAATTTCTCTCTTTTTCAATGAAGTAGGTGAAATTTTGTTGAGAAAGGTTCCACCAAAAAATTGTGCTTTAGACAACCAAAAGGACAATTTCACTTTGATCATGTAGTTTCTTTCAAGTTTCATTTTAGTTTTTTTTTTTTTTTAACTTTAACGAAAAGTTCTAGGTACTATTTACTTTAACGAAAAACCACACTTTTAGACTAAAAAGTCAATTATGGTACTATTCACTTTACCTTTTATTTTGTCCTTATCGTTAAAACTCAAAGTTTTCAAATTTTTTTCATTACTTTTCCTTTTTTTTTTTTTTTTGGAAACAAAAAGTTTAGGTTGAGATTAGTTATTTTCATAATCAGCGTTAAGGCATATTTACAATCTCAAGTTGGATGGACTTACATATGACACCTAGCTGCTAGCTGCCACTTGTATGGATTTATGTAAGAATTTACAGATTGCACACTAAAAAAAATTACTAGCAGTAAAGTTCAAACTTGGATTGGGGGTTAACCACCAGCATGCCCTTACCAATTGAACCAACCATCGTTGGCTAATTATGTCAAATTTAATGTTGTATAAGCCTCAAACATGTTTTTCATGTCAATTCAATCATATGAACATGTATAAGGTATTAAAAAAATAAGAGATTGACCTATTTTATAAGGATTGAAATAACTGTTTGCATGAGGAGCGAGTGGTGGTTCCATCAAGAAAAATGACATAAAGTGCAACGCTATGTACAGATTTAAAATGAACATATGAGACTTGGGGCTTAAATTACAAGGTTTGATAAGTTTATTAAACTATTGAAATTGATACAACTGAAACGACAAGAACTAAATTGACACTTGAATTAAAAAATTACAGCGATCAAACCAAAATGATAAAAAAGGGAAAGTTATAAAACAATTTGCACCAGCCGGGAATCGAACCCGGGTCTGTACCGTGGCAGGGTACTATTCTACCACTAGACCACTGGTGCTTTGTTGGAAGAATTGATTCTTTTAGTTTAATATCGAAGACACCCCCCCTTTTTTTCCTAGTCTCCCTTTTGCTCCAAAATATACGGCTTCAAATTCTCTAGGGTTTTATTTTGCTTTTACTTTTGTTTAATTATTCACTTGTAACAACCAGTTTGCTAGTTAACTGGTCCTCAATCTACAAACAATTCATTCACAAAGCACTAATACAAGTTGACGACAGTCATGCACCATTCGTATCCGTCTTCTCAAAGACATCCCTCTTTGTTTGGAAAACTCGCAGCATAAGGCCTACATAAGGCCATCTCCAACCGATGATGATGGTTTAGGACTACATAAGGCCATCTCCAACCGATAGCTAGCCAGATGACTCGTTTTAGCCCTATGATCCTCCAAGATATTAATATTTTAATGAACAGTACATGGCCATTTTTGCCTCCATCTCCAACCGAGGGCCAAATGGCTCATTTTAACCCAGTCACAAAAAACCGTCTCCAACCGAGGGCCAAAAGGCCAAACATAATTTATTATTTAAATTTAAGAACTACAACAACTTAAATTCAAAAACTACAACTTATATTTAAAAACCACGACTTAAATTTAAAAAGGACAAATTAAATTTAAAAACTACAACAACTTAAATTCAAAACCAATGGCTAAGTGACGTCAGCTAGTCATTGGTAGCTAAAATAAAACAAATTTTGTGAAATAGAAGTTATAGGAAAAAATGGAATTTAAAAAAAATATGAAACAAATTTTGTAAAATAAAAGTTATAGGAAAAAAAATATATGAAAAATAGAAGTTATAGGAAAAAAATTTGTAAATAAAAAATAATAATAAAACTGTAAAAAAAAAAATTCAAATGCAACGACTAGCTAACGTCAGCTAGCCGTTAATCGACATGAAATATGATTTTTCTGGTCAGCCCTCTCCGATTCCATGGGGCCTTCTCAGATTCCATAGCCCCCTGCCTAGCCCTTCGTTAGAGACGGTTTTCGGGTTATTTTCGACCCTCTGGCCCTCTGGACCTTTCGGTTCCTTTTCGATTCCGTGGGGCCCTCTCAGATTCCAAAGCCCTCTGGCCTAGCACTCGGTTAGAGACGATTTTCGGGCTATTTTCGACCCTCTGGACCATTCGGTTGGAGATGGCCTAACCCATAACCATTTGATTAGGTCCTAACAATAATATAATTGCGTAGAACAGGCTATAAGTTTCAGCTTTCACACTGATTCGACAAGCTACAGATACCCTAGACACCTAAGGCCATCTCCAATCGAAGGAGGGCCAGAGGGTTCGTTTTAGCCCTATGGCCCTCCAAGAAATTAATATTTTAATGAATAGTGCAGTGCCATATTTCTTAGGCCATCTCCAACCGAAGGTCCAGAAGGTCGAAAATAGCCAAAAAATCGTCTCCAACCCAGGGCTAGGCCAGAGGGCTGTGGAATCTGAGAGGGCCCCACAGAATTGCAAAGGGCTGGAATGCTGGCTAGAAAAAATGGAAATCATGTCGGTTAAAACCAACATGAATGCTTTGATTTTTTTTATAACAATTTTATTATTTTTTTTATTTACAAAATTTTTCCTATAACTTCTATTTTTTTCCTATAACTTTTATTTTACAAAATTTGGTTCATATATATATTTTTTTAAATTCCATTTTTTCCTATAACTTCTATTTCACAAAATTTGTTTCATTTTATTTTTAATTCTATTTTTTTCCTATAACTTCTATTTCACAAAATTTGATTCATATTTTTTTTAATTCTTTTTTTTTTCCTATAACTTCCTAAGCCATTATACAACATTAAATTAAATTAAATAACACGGAACAACATTAAATAACATTAACCAACATAAAAAAAAACATTGAACAACATGAAACTTAAACAACATTTAAGTTGTAGTTTTTAAATAATAAATTATGTTTGGCCCCTTGGTCATCGGTTGGAGACGATTTTTTGTGACACGGCTAAAACGAGTCTTCTGGCCCTTTGGCCCTCGGTTGGAGACAGATGCAAATATGGTCATGTACTGTTTATTAAAATATTAATATCTTGGAGGACCAGAGAGATGGTCTCCAACCAAGGGTCAAAGGGTCATAGGGCCAAACATAATTTATTATTTAAATTTAAAAATTACAACAACTTAAATTTAAAAACTACAAATTAAATTTAAAAATTACAACAACAACTTAAATTTATAGGAAAAAATATTTTTTTTAAATGTTGTTTAAGTTTGATGTTGTTAAATATTTTTTTATGTTGTTTTATGTTATTTAATGTTATTTAACATTGTTCAATGTTGTTTCATGTTACTTAATGTTGCTTAATGGCTTAGGAAGTTATAGGAAGAAAAAAATAGAATTTTTTTTTTTTTTTTTATTTTGTAGAAAAAAAAAATCAAGTATAACGGCTAGTTGACGTCAGCTAGCTGTTGCATTCAAATTTGTGGCCCAGCCCGGGCTTGGCTGGGTTGAGTCAGCCGGTTGGCCTTTTGGCCATTTTTTGTCCGGTGGGGTCTACGAGCCATTTGGCCTAGCCCTCGGTTCGAGACGGTTTTCAAGCTATTTTCGGCCCTCTAGACCCTTCAGTTGGAGATGGCCTAACTGCACCAAGATCATATCTTATCGAGATTGCTAAAAACACTTTTTAACATTTAAAAGAATCGAGATTGTTTCTTAAATGGCTAAAAACACTTATTAACATTTAAAAGAACTTTTCACTGCGTTTTGCGCAATAAATTAGGAGATTTATTCTTCTCTAGCAACCTTTCGACAAGTCCTTCCCCCACGTTGATTCCAATAAATTAAATTAACATAATTTACTAGAATTTACGTTGGTGTTCTTGAGCTGATGAACACTGGCTTGCGGATTGAAATAATAAGTAAAAAAAAAACCTAAAACCATATCTTTGGTGTTCTTGAGCTGATGAACACTGGCTTGCGGATTGAAATAATAAGTAAAAAAAAAAACCTAAAACCATATCTTCCTCCCATGCAGGGTCGCAGCCAACCCCTTCCTCCATCACCACCACACCTCTCTCTCTCTTGTTGTGAGGCACGCGACATTCACATAAGCAGATAATGAAGAAGCTAACAAAAATTGAGACAAAAAAAAGTATTATAGATATCAAACAAAGAATGAACGGTATGATATGGAATTGGCATATATGTTATTATTGCCAAACATGTGAACTAGAACCTGTACATCACATACCAACTTCATTTTTATATTTGTCAACTAATCAAGTCTTGCTATGAAGATATTAAAAAAAAAAAAAAACATTCAAAACTACTTCATCTATGATGAATGAGAGGGTGGCAATGGATAAGGAATAAAGACATTGTTACCAACAGTATGTTGTGGAATTGTAACCTAAAACATGTCAATGATTAAACTAAATTATATGCAAATATATTAAACACAGAGTCATTATAAAGTAAATAAATAAGTTTAGGTACCTGATTAGACTTCTTTTTTCTTGGTAAGGCTTTTTCCAAAGCACTCTTAATTCTTCATTTTCGTCGATGAGACACCACTTTCTCTTCAAATACTAAACCCTATATTCCACCATGCTTGTTGTAGGAATCACATGCTGCTTGTTCGGTATCAAACTTCATATTTTATGTAGGTTTCAATTTCAAAGTATCTTCTACGTCATCATTTGGTTTATCCATTATATCATTCACTATCAAATTTTATCACAAAATTAAACCAATATTTAGAAAACTTGAGCAAAAGCATAAATTTTCAATAACGACAAAATAACAAAGGTCCAGTATTTTAGTTCAACAACTCACTTGTTGAATTTCTACAGAGGCAAGCCACTATCTAATTGCAAAATTTTCATAACGAAAAAAAAATACAATAATGGAAGACTCTTTCGTTATTGAAAATGAGTGACAATGGATGATCGACCAAGGCTCTTTTTCTTCAGAATTTATGGGGAAAGGAGACCGGTAAGAGGTGGAAGATCGGTTTCAGAAGCAAAGAAAAGTCGATGAAGGAGTGAAAAAGGCGTTGAACTTTTACCTTGATCTGCGTGAAATTTTTTTACAAGTTAAAATGGTTTATGTGGAATCCGTCCCACACCGGAATTATAATTTAAATATCATAATCTCACCTCAACTAACATCAACACATTTTGTGATAAAATTTTATATCTGACGGATTAAGCAAATGGTAATTATCAAATTAGGAACAATATCGATGTTAGAAGTTGATCATTGGTCTGTCTCTCTGATAATTTTACAATTCCTTGATCACAGGATGAAACTGAATGGTCAAGATGTTTTGATCCGTTGGCTCTAAAAGGTAAGATTCAAAGATGATCCCAATCCGAAGAGACGAGCACATGGGCAGAGGCAGTTGAAGGCTTATTTAGGCCTCTCATATTGACTAGTCTAATAAGGTCACTTAAGAAGTGTTTCGTCCCACTTTATCCTGTTGGCTAAATAGTCCAATCCTAGTTCTAGTTGAGTCAATCAAATAGGCCTTGGTGATCATTATACAGACAACCGTTATGTGGCCGCCACCCGATGATACGATATGATTTTCTGCGTAATTGAGGAGGGGATGGAAAATATGGAACGATATAATGATGATGATGGAACTCCTATCAGTACCTGACTATCTGAGACGTCGACATGACTAAAGTTGGAGATGAATTGGGACCAAAATCGTGTCCTATATTGTAGAAAAGAAAACAGAAATCTTTTCTCGACCACTAGTTTGTCAAGATAGGAAATGAGGTCTTAGTCCTCCTATATTAATCAACTATACATATGTGGATGGAAAAGTTCGTCTCCACCGTAAGGTGTAATCCAATGGCAAAAAAAGTTATGGAATAACCTAATTAATAATTCGTTTTGTTAAATACTCCTATTCATCAAATCGTATATGCTATTAAACGGATGTGGACGTGTCTAATTCAGGTTTTGAGTAAGGAAAATGATTGCCACTGATTGCCAAACCCTACATTTTGTTTCTCTGACTTTAGATTGATTAAATCAAAGAAAGAACCAAACGGACATGAAATTGATATGATTGTGTGTGTAGAGAAAAAATAGGCGTGTGAATTTTCTTTTGCCTTAAGCCTACCATTATTGTGGATAAAAAGTTTTATGTTCATTTTTTATAAATGATAAATTTGATACTAATTTATACTATCATTTTATAACTTAACCCAAATATTTTACCTTATCATTTTTATCCAAAGCGATGGCGATATTTCTTGATAGATCAAAACATGATTACAAAAAGAATGTCAAACCGGGTGAATTTCTCCCATGACCAAATCTTTGATCTAGAAATTAAAGTAAACAAACCAAACCTACATCACAACCACAAACAACACAGTGCACAAGAACCAGTGGAACAAATCTACCACAATAGATCAGTGGTGATAGATCTGTGATCAATGAACACACAAAGCCATCAGAAAAGTGAGGCTACACAACCACTATGTGGCACAAATATACTCAAACAACTAAGCTGAGAAGGAAACCACCGACGACTCATCCATACAGAGAACAACATGACAGCCTACCATCAATGTGCTCGAAATAGGGACCGGTATGTTAT